>NC_054866.1:3265583-3535583 GCF_018320785.1 Cheilinus undulatus | reverse complement strand
TCTGGCGGATGTTCAGAGCCTTGGAAATGTTTTTGTATCCATCCCCTGAATTCTACTTTTCAATAACCTTTTATTCAAGTTCTTTGGAGTGTCTTTTGACTTCATGGTGTAATGGTAGCCAGGAATACTGATTAGCCAGTGACTGGACCTTCCAGACAAAGGTGTCTGGACACAGTCACTGCATTCAGGTGATCCCCATTTCATTAATTGTAAGACTACTAGCACAAATTGAAGTGGTCTTAATTATAATGACCATGATTGATTTATAAAATCAATAAAATAGTAAAACATCCAAAGGGGTAAATACTTTTTATAGGCACTGTAGTCGCATCCACACTAAACAGCTGCTGTTGTTTACAGGCTTGTAGTCACTTCAGCTAAACTATACACAGAACTATCACCTCTCCTAAATGTAACTTGTTGGTCTGGAAATTGTCTGACTTGGAACAAGCATATCAGATTGAAGCTTTGAGAGATAGATCTGCCTGACGACTGCTATGGAATATGGGTAATCTAGTGTTTTTTTGCAAGGTTACCAGGTTGCTTCCTCACGTGTTTCCACAAAGAAAATCTTGATCAAATCAGATTTTTGGCCTTTTCAAGTCAGTGCTTTAAAGTCTGCAGCAGAAAACGTTAATCACTTCAAACCCACTCTTCTCCATGTCAAATTCTTTTGCTTGAGGACCACCCACATGAGGTGGCCTGGGATTCCAAGGCCACCATGCAAGCAGCCTACAATATAACACATCAAAGTGTCTTTTATCTCAGATGGCCAATTATTAGAATCTATCTATGAAGTAGTTTTCTCTCAAATAATTCTGGGTTGGAGTTAGCACCATAATGGGCCTTCAGGTTTGTCTGCACTTTTTTTTGCACCCTAGGATTGTCACTTCAGAGGAACTAATCAAAGAAGCAAAGATGCTTCTTGAGTTTGAAGCAGATGTTTGCAAGCATCATTAATCTTTTTTGTCTTTGAAATTGAGCAGGTTTTTTAGAAACTTATGGAGAACTTTATTTTTGATCTGTTGCACAGTTGGCAATCTTTTAATGTGACTGTTCTCCACACAACTGTTCAGTGTGGGTTCACAGAGGTCATCAGAGATCTAAGGATCAAACAAGGACACACATTTTGGCTTTAATTGGTTGCTGAGGGTGGGTGCTGCTTGCCTTGACACTGGTAACACTGGTCTTTTCCTTGTTAATGTGGGACCCGTAGGAATGTGAAACATGTTAATGGACACTTCTGTGCATTTAAATGAGCTCAAGGAACCCCCCCCCCCCCCAATATATTTTATTTTTATATTAATTTGTAAATTACTTAGTTCAGTTCCAACCTGATATATTCATGCACAGAACACTAGTAGAGTTTTAGCAGAATTATTTGTGGTACAAACAAGTAAAGATTACACAGGCACTGTTTGGGGCAGCCGAGTGGTCTTACTGATATACAGTTGCGCATGCGCTGTTCAGTAGACCGAGATGCCCGCTGGTATGATGCCACGCTAAAGTGATGTGCTTGTGTTCTTGTATTTACAGGTGAGCAAAGTGTTAAACTGTGATAAAACTATGTATAAACATAACGGAACAGATGTGTAACAAGTGTGTGTGGAAATGGACGTCTGTGAGTGCAAATAAGTAACGTTATGTCAAAGTTTGCAACTTATTTGATAGTCTTTGAAGTGCCGCACCTGACGTGTTTTGCCCGCGAAGATGCTAGGAGTTTATCAGACTTCCTGCTTTGAGTTGTACTGTGTGAGTGTGCAGAATATTTTCAGTGTGTGTGTGAATGACAGAAGATATGGACATTTATAAGCAGCGTGTGTCTGTGAGCGAGTAAGTGTACATGCTGTTCAGTAGACCCAGATGCCCGCTGGTATGATGCCACGCTAAAGTGATGTGCTTGTGTTCTTGTATTTACAGTTTAAAGTTATTAAACGAACCCATGCGCACCTGGAAGTCCCTGTTTTTGTCCAAGTGTGCAACATTAACTTTGTGTAGGTCAGGGGCCATCAAGTACATCTGCACAAGGGCCAGATTTATTCTTGACAGAGTCTCTGGGGGCCAGACTTCTAAATAAAGAAAGATTAAATCTATATTTTGTTCTGATTATCATATCATTTTATTAGTATTTTCTTTCAAATCACAGGACATTTTTAGGCATTACCAGTGAGATATATATCCTAATATATAATGCTGTAGACCACAAGGAGACAGGCATGCCCACAGAAGTGGCTGGGCTCCTGAAAATCCCAGAGAATTGGCCCTCAACAATTATGATTTAGCACCAGTATGAACTCATGTTTAACACTTTTCACTACTTCACTGCTTCATTCTGCCATTTCTGCAACATTTTGTGCCATGTTAACCCATTTTTGCTATTCTATCACTCTTTAACCAACTTTCCTACCATTTTACCACTTTTCATTACTTTTGTCACCATTTTGCCACTTTTCATTACTTTTGTCACCATTTTGCCACTTTTCACCCATTTTTGAAACTTTTTGACCATTTTCATCTCTATAACCCAACTTTTTGCCCTTCTTTAACTCCTTCAAACCACTTTTCTTGCTTGTCTTATCCCTCCTTTTTCCATTTTTGCTCCTTTTTGTCTATTTTTCATTACTTTTGTCACCATTTTTGCCACTTTTAACCCAGTTTTGATTTACTTTTTGCCCTTTTTATCCTTTTAAAGTAATAGTTTGCCACATTTCAACCTCTTCTCACCACTTTTCCTTCAACTTTTTGTCCCTTTGTGCCACTCCACAACCCATTTGGATCTCATCGCCCATTTTGCCACTCTCTAACCCCTTTTCACCACTTTATCTGGCCATTTTTGCCAGTTTTAACACATTTCTTAAAAATATTTTCCAATAATGGCTGAAAAGTGAATTTCTGTAGAAACAGATCAAATGTGAAGTCATTCTAAAACCATTCTAATATTAATTACCTTTGGGATGGATTTAACAGCTGCAGACATTTAAAGCTGAAAGATACTCTTAAAACCACAACATCTTCTTTTCCTGCTTTTCTGAATTTAATGATCTTCTGGGGGCCATATTTAGACTTTCATGTACAGATTTGACAACAACATCCGTACGGCTGATGGTCCTGCTGAGTCTTTTCTCTGAAGTGGCTCAAAGGTGACCAAATCTCTCCATCCACAGTAACAAAGATGGTTTTTGTGAAACAGTGTGACACAAACTTAAAGAACAACACTTCCTTGTTAGGTGAAGTCTGCTGCACACCAACTTTTAACAACTCGCATCAAGCTCACAGCTTGTGCTGTGTTTCATCTCCTGTCTGTATTTTCCACATTTCCGTCTCCATCCCCTGAATAATAATCAGCAAAACGGAAATCTCATAAAAATAACTTTACAGTTTGGGCTTATTAAAATTCAGAGCCAATGAGGTAGATGGTGAAGCAGCAGTCTAGCGTTTTGCAGTTCACAGGGTTTCTTACTGCCGCTGAGTTCAATGTGCTTTATCGTCCCTGAGGGAAGGTTATATTTCAACAGTGATTCAACATCCGATTTTCTAATTACTGTCCAATAAAAGCAGATATGATTTGTAGGAGCTGAATCTCAAGCGTTGTATAGCACGGTAAAACTGCACAGGTAGAGGAGATTTATCATTAATGCATTTATGAATGTTTCTGACAGCAAATCATTTTTATATTATTTTCAAATTATCTACCGACTCTGCAAACAGGACATGCCACAATGCAGCTAGAGCTGACTATTGTTTGAAGGACTTTGTTTGAAGCCCAGAGGCAGTTTTAATGATGTGGAGGCCCCAGGCGAAGACCCATCCTGGGCCCTTCTCCGTTAGGTTTGAAACAATCAGAGAGTGAAAAAAATTAGAAGCATCTATTTTCAGGTAACAACGCCAGAGAACTGCATGTGAAATATAAACCATCAGCTCTTAGAAGAGCATCATAACTCAAAGTCAGCTCGTCAGAATACAACCCCAAATCCAAAAAAGATGGGACGCTATGTAGAATGAAAGTAAAACAGACCCCAAACCCACAGACCCATTTTTTATTCACAATAGAACATCAGCAACTTATCAGATCATGAAACTGAGACATTATGAAAAATATTACCACATTTTTAATTTGATGGCAGCCACACATCTCAAAAAAGTAAGGACGGGGCAACAAAAGGCTGGAAAAGTAAGTGGTACTGATGAAATAAAAGCTGGATGATTTTGCACGTTAATTACCAAAAGGTCAGTAATGTGCCTGGGTAAAAAATGAGCACTTTAGAGAGGCAGGGTCCCTCATAAGTAAAGAACAACAAAAAGCTTCTCAATGTAAAATTGTGAAGAGTTTGAATATCCCACTACCTACAGAACATAATATCATCCATAGATGCAGAGAATCTGGAGAAATCTCAGTGAGCAAGAGGCAAGGCCAAAGTCAATACTGAATGCTTGTGATCTTGGGGCCCTCAGACAGCACTGCATGAAAAAAGGCATGGTTCTTTATTGGAAATCACTGCATGGGCTCAGGAACTCTTCACGAAATCATTTTCTGTCAACGCAGTTTGCCATTAACCTGACACTGGAAAACCTTCAATACTAAGTGTTTGGGAAGGGCAGGGGCTCTGAAAAAAAAACTCGGAGTGTGATTGGATGAACGTTCTGTCTGTCACATCTTTATGGGCCAATCAGAGCAACAAAACACGTAATGTAGCTGCGACCGAAGTGTGCGTGCGCAGCTTTCGAGGAATAATGCAAACCATGGCGACCGTAGACATGTCAGTACATGACTTTTGTCATTTTTGAAAAGAAAACAACTCACTGCTGTTCTTTGTTCTTCTTTAAACGAAGAAATGTCAAGTTCTGATAAAACTGGCGCTTTAGCAGCATCCACACTAAGTTCTTCCGCCATAATTGCACCGGCCTCTTGTTGCTGCTTGCTTAAGTCATGACTCCGCCTGAAAGTACTGCCCCTCAACGCTGATTGGTCCTGTCACTTTCTAACTGGGCCCAAATGGTTCAGACAGGAGCTTTGCAAGATGGATCGCCTGTGAGAAACACGGACACGGGCGTATTCATCTGCTTTGCAGGGTTAGTTTGCCACGTCATCTACAAAAAAACAGTTAAAACATGAGGAAGAAGCCATATGTGAACATGAAACAGCAACAGTCATTTTCCCAGGGCCACAACCCCATTTTAAAGTGGACTCAGGCAAAATAGAAAACGGTCCTGTGGTCAGATTAATCAAAAATTTGACATCCTATTTGGAAACCACAGAGACTGAGTCCTGTACACTAAAGAGAAGAAGGAAAATCCAGCTTGTTATCAGCACACAGCTGAAAGGCCTACATCTCTGATGGTATGGTGTTGCATTAGGGCCTATGGCATGGGCAGTTTACACATCTGGAAAGGAACTATCAATGCTAGGGGTGTAACGGTATCGGTAATAACGCTGGAGCCAAAGTATAAAATAGGTAGTAGTATTGAGAATGACTGAAAAATTTGATTTCACACAATAGGTATAACTTTTTATTATCAAGGTCCAGCTGGTGCAGTTTTTTTTTTTTTTTTGGTAAAAAGAACTTCTAGGTCTCCCATATCCCATACTTCATCCTGTTTCCTTTATCTTATTTCTTTATACAGCTTTCAAAATGTTCAGTCATTTTAAAGACTATGCACACCTACGGCACTATATTGCACATATTGTGATATTTAAAGTGCAGTTGTTGAAGTCGTCATCCACTGCTCTGAGTTTTTTCGTACCACAATAAATACTGTACCATGGACTAGTCACCAAGGTAAATACTGTACAGTGAGATTGTGATACCGTTACATCCAGAGGTGTCAAGTAACTAAGTATAAAATACTTTGTTACTTTGCTTAAATAGAAATTTTGGGTATCTATACTTTACTGGAGTAATTATTTTTCAGCCTACATTTTACTTCTACTCCTTACATATTCACACAGTTATCTGTACTTTCTACTCCTTACATTTTAAAAATAGCCTCGTTACTGTTATTTCATTTCAGCTTGTTTTCATTCCGGCTTTTCATCGTCAAAAAACACACACACACACACAAAAAAAAAAACCCTATCCAGATAAATTGCACCATCTAGATAAGAAGTATAAACATAATACCATACCACTCCAGTAAGGAAATAGCAGACGTATGTACCCTAGTAACGAAGATGTCCGTGGCAGAGACTCAATGTATTTGCATTGTACTGAAATGCGTTTATTTTCAATGGGCATAAATGCGGCTGAAACAGGTGCATCCCCAATTTTTCAACATTATCATTTTAATATAACATTATAGTCTTTATGGCCTTTAGGAAAATTTTTTTATGGGGAGGTGGGGTAGTGCACTATAGGCCCCTGTGGCATAGCCTAATGGCATCCTTAATGGCATTTTTACCCCTTACATTACTTTTACTTTAATACTTTAAATAGTTTTGGAACCAGTACTTTTATACTTTTACTTGAGTAAAAAACTTGAGCTGATACTTCAAATTCTACATTAGTCTTTTTAAGCCCTAGTAGCTATACTTCTACTTGAGTAATGAATGTGAATACTTTTGACACCTCTGGTTACATCCCTAATCAATGCTGAAAGGTAGATAGAGGTTTTAGGGCAACATATGCTCCCATTCAGACAACAATGCTAAACCACATCCCACATCCATCACAACAGCATGGCTTCACAATAGAAGAGTCCAGGAGCTGAACTGGCCTGCCTGCAGTCCAGATCTTTCACCAAAACAAACACTGGGAGGAAAAATCCGGCCTGGACTGTTGGGCAGCTAGGATCCCACATGAGGCAAGAATGGGACAACATTTCTCTCCTAAATCTCCACTGGTCTCCTCACTCTCCACGTTTACACACTGCTGTGAAAGAAGAGGGGATGCTACTCAATGGTAAACATGGCCCTGTCCCAACTTTTCCTAAATGTGTTGCTGTGTTTTTGATGGTCTCAGTGTCTCTGTTTCAACACCTGATAAGTTTTTGATGTTCTGTTGTGAAAAAAAATATGAGTTTATAAGATTTGACAATCATTGCATTCGGTTTAAATTTACATTTTACACAGCACCCTCACTTTTTTGGAACTGTGGTTATCATCTAAACTTGTTGCACCCACTTGGATCCACTGATTGATTCAAACAGCAGAGGTCAGGAAACTTGTAACTTCATAGGTGAAGCAGCATTTCACAATAAAAGCCTCTTTTTTTGGTCTTCAATATGCTCTCTAACAGAGTGTAACTTATTTTGAAAGTTGGAAACTGACTTTAAATTAATGGACATGCCTTGTTCTCCCATGACCACCCTGAGCGTCCACCATAGTGTTCTTGCTGTAGGTAACAATAGAGGTGCTCAAAAACAAAGACACAGATGGGTATGCGCAGTAGCAAGGAGCTGTTTGATGGAGAGGGGTAATAAAACTGAGCGGGGGCAAAGGGGAAGCTGAACAATAACTGCAGCCACAGACCAGTGCAGTGCCTGTTTCATAGTGTGGCCAGATTTATGGCAAAGAGCTGCACACTCCGACACACACAAACAAATAATCATGCGAAACAATCAGGTCATTGCTGGGACTAACACAGATGAGCATTTTTCATTTTGAAAGTTTTTTATTTCTCACATCCACAGCCACGCACCTGCATGTGAACACAGCAGTCTGTTGTTAAGACAACATGAGACTCTTATCAATGTTTTCCTGTCTTAGTAGGTAGCAGAGTCATGCTGAGGATTTTAGAGGGGCAGGGACTCAAACTCACAAAAGGGCTTCTATCAGGTCTGAACAGATGTAGACTATCTTTAGACATGGTTAACTGAAGCTAAGTAAACAAGCCATATTAGGTGTAGTTATTTTAGGGGAATGAACTGTTTTTACAGACTTCAGTGGGTTCTCTATCATCCTATCTACACAGCTCCTCAGTGGCTTCAAACTTAGGCTTGAACCTTTGAAAATGTTGTTAGGGTCAAAGGAGTAAAAGCTCTGGAGTTAACTTGGAACACTACCAAGCCAGCATGTCCAGAGGGCCCAATAAGGGTTATAGATGCGCTGTAAATACGGGACCCATGTTGGTTTGTTGGCAGATTCCATTACAGGTGGGGCCACCATGGAACCCACAGACAAACCCACATGGGACCCATATTTTTGCCGCCCACCTATAACCGATACTTGGCCCACATGATCATGCTGGCTGTAGCCACTTCCCTTTGTAACACTGTCTTTTCTGTCATAAATTCGTCTTTCATTTGATGTTTTATTGTTTCTCTTGTCCCTCTCCTCTTCCTGATTGTCTCCCACCCCTACCCCTCCCTCTAGCCTTTAACCCAAGCATCAGCAGAGGGCTGTCAACATGAGTCTGGTCTGCTCGACATTCCTGCCTATAATAGGGACGGTTCATGTCACCACTGTAGCAAGCTAAGTAGTGCTAGTGCTGTCCTCATGGTGATTAATACTGGTCCTTATTAATGTAGAGCAGGGCTATTCAATTACAAATTTAACTGGGCCAAATTTTAAAATCAAGTAACGTAGCTGGGCCGGACATTGTTTGATGCCCAAAAAGTAGCTGGTAATGTCAAATTTGAAACCAATACAGGTAAATTTGATGAAAAATATCCACATTTTACACAGAGCGTCCCTTTTAAATTTGGCAACCTGACAAAAGCACAACAACAGAGCTGTATTTGAACATAACCTGAGGTAGTAGAAATGTTGTCTTTCACTAGAATAAAAACAAAAACAAAAAATAAAAAAAATAGAATGAAAACATAAAAGGATATTCTGTAAAAAATAATTTTCAGTCACATCTTACCCAGGCATAAACTGCATAAAAACTAAATTTGCACTCTTGTAGCTACAGTTGAAACATCTTTTTATACTCGGTACTTTGGGGCTACCTCTGTCGATCTGAAATACTGTGGGAATTTATGAAAACTTGTAAAACAGGTTGCCCTCTGCATTTCTGGCATGACCACAGACTGGGCCACTTGGGGGTTGGTTCTGGGCCACATGTGGCCCCCGGGCCTCTAATTGAATAGGCCCAATATAAGGTATAGTCTTTATTCTAACAGTAATGATTAACACTGGTCTATTATAACAGGCCACAACAGAGAGTACGGTCTAAGACTGCTGTTTTGTAAAGTGTGTTGAGATAACTTCAGTTATGGATTGGCTCTATACAAACAAAGATTGACTGATTGATTGATTGATTGACTGATTGATTGATTGATTGATTGATTGATTGATTGATTGATTGATTGATTGATTGATTGGAGCTGGTTGATGAGCCTAACTTTTGCTGAAATCTGTCAGGAGCAGAGTCACATCTCTTTAGAACAGCTAGGCAGCAGTTCTTTGGCTGTCTAGTATAAAGAAATGTTGTCCACTACTATAATGGTTGCCATTGTTTACCAGCTTGCAGTGCAACTAAGCCTGGCTGTGGCTCCTGCCTTATTCTCCTATAAAGATGCTGATTGGTTAGTCCGTTCTAAGACTAATCTGCCTAATGATAGGCATGGAATCTGGCTATCTAATCAGCATCCCCTTCCTCTAAAGTCAGAGTCCACAAACATGCTTAAATTGGACAACAAATTAGAATTCTTCAATTGTCCCTGTAGTTTTCCCTATTAATTTAATTTCTCTTGTTTCTATTTAACAGTTTAAAGTACCAATGAAATAAAAGCTCATTTAAGTTGAAATGAAAGCTAATTAGATTTTTTTAAAAAGTAGCTAAGCGAGGGCTTTTCTCGTTTATCATCCTTTTTGGTAAAAGTCCATGACATTACTGTTTGTGCCACTGTGTGAGTACATAAGGATGTTAAAATATTAATGTTTGCTTAAAGGATCTGTGGTTTTATGTAAAATCCTTTGGCCTAATGGCTTTAAAAGTTAACTTCTTTGTCAATGGCGCCGTTGTAGCTCTGTGACTCTCTGACCTCTCAGTGACCCTTTGCTCTAAGACGTAACGTTGATATTGTGATGATTTACAATCGAGACTCCGTGCATTGTGTTATATTTTTAAAGAACCGGATATTTTACGCGTGTGACTTCCTGTTTTGGAGCTTTCTGATCCACGGGTATTGTCGCGGTGTGACAGGGGCCAGTGCTGAAAATAGACCTGTAGCGTATCTCAAACGAAGTGGGGCAGAGTGGGACGTGCTGCTGCTGGACTGGAGTGCAGGCGTGGAAGTACTCTGACAGACTAGAGAAGGAGTGATGTGATCTGCAGTATGATTCGCCAGCATATTGCCACACAATCGCTGTATGTGGAAATTGGAGGTTACAACATGGATAAAAATACTTCATTTTGGCACCCTGCCACTCCAGTGTAACCACCTGGTAAATGAAAGCCAAGAATTATGTTGTGGATTTTTTATGATTTATGTACACTCACTTTATTTCAACTGAGCATGAATATCTTTAAATTATTTCGCTGACTGGAATAATACCTCTACATGCAGACAAACCGCAGAGTAGCTGTGATGGACCAGAGATGGACCCAGTGGAAGTCCAGAGTAAATCTTCCTCACACTGATAGTGATATAAATGTGCATTGATCAAGGAGTGAGTAGTGCACTAGCCATGTACATATTAAAAATGTTTGAACTTGCAAATCCTTACACAAACAATTATATCTGATTTTTACCCCGGGTAGTGCACAAACATGAACCAAACAAATTCCAGTTTTTCATAAGAGGGCCAAAAGGGGTTTCAGCCCCTTTTCACACTGATCCTGACCCCTACATTTTATAGAAAAGTGTTGTTTTCCCCACAGATTTGCCTAGTATGGAGTTGATATAATAAATTGCTGACCTTTTCCTATGTGGCTAGCTTCTGTTGCAATTTAATGGTGGTTAGCACACAGCCTTCAGATGCACCACAGCCACCATCTGGCAGAAGTTGTGTATTACAACGATGGCAGTAAAAAAAAAAAAATACAATTTTAACCCTTTGGGCACCAAAGTTTTTCAAGAAAATATTCAATTTTGATATCAAGATTTCAAAAGGCTGTAGCTTGAAAGTGGTGAGAGATAAAGGCATACTGTAAATGAGAAAAATCTTCAGTATGATCCAAAGTTTGTGATGGGAGTAAATTTACTCATCTAATTTCTATATTCTGACATCACCAGGTGGGCTCCACTGCCATTGCCCGTGCATTTTCTCCCACGGCTTGTAACATTGCTGCCTCCGTGTTTTTTTTCATTCCCTCCTTCTGTCACTATTCGCGGTGTTTTGACCACACCAATACCCCCACCACGTCCCCTCCCTCTTTGGCCACGGTGAGGCAAAGCATCAGCCTCAGTATGTGCTGCTTGTGGACTATCATGGCACATGGACTCATGCTGCTCACGGATGCACCGTCAGTCTCACCCATGGTTTCACCGGACGATTGAACATCATGTCAGAAGGTGAATATTCCTCTATTCCTCCAGGGATTGTGAGTATTCTCCCCATACAATTCACTCTCTTTCCTCGTTATGCTCCGACTACAACCACCGCTTCCTTGTCTCCTCGACCGGGGGTGGGTCTTCCAAAACTCTCTCTCTCCAAAACTTTGAATAGATACACACCCACAAGTGCTGCTGGGATTGAAGTTACTCATGTCTGCCATCTCCTGGTGTAAAGTAGTAACAACATTAGGCACCATGTTTGCAGCTAGAGCCTGTTTAATTCAGCAATGTTGCTTGCTGCAATTTTGCAACTTTGGTGCTTAAAGAGTTAAGAGTGATAAAGGTTGTGTGACATCCTCAGTCTTGATTGGATGATTAACAGTCATGCCTCATAGGCAGTATAGCTGTTTTTGCCACTCTCTCTGTTTCTTAGCAGACTTTCCTGAATCCTCTTTCACACCTCCATCTTCTCTCCCTCCATTTCCCTCTTCCTCTCATGTCTTCTAAGCAGTCTTTCCCAGAGCCTCTTTCATGCTTCTCACCATTCTCACCCTGCACACATTCACTCCTTCTCACTTTCTACAGTCTGTCCTGAAACCTTTTCATGCCACCGTGCCATCAGCGCTCTCTCTCTCCCTCTCTGTCATATTCTTTTCTCTGCACCTGGCCATGACTCTTCCCCCATCACTGTGGTTTCCCCTCTCCACCTCTCTGACAGCTTCACATTAATCATTCCTACATCCCCAGGAAGACTGCCTTCCTCTGCTCTCTCACTCTTTCTCTCTTTCCTTCTACCCCAATCTCTCTCTCTCTCTCTCTTCCCTTCACCGGCTGCTCTCATTTACTCTGCATACCTTGTTTTCCACCTCTCATCAAATCTCTATTTATGTACTTGCAACAAAAATGGAATCCCCTCTCTCCCAGTTGTGTCAAGTAATCATTTGTGGAATATGTTCCCAGAAAGTTTTGCATCAGCTGCAATGCCAGCAGAATGCCAGTAAATCAGATTTATCCTAAGTGCAGTTTAATAGGGGAGAGTCTGAGCAGGCGCTTGGACTAAAAATAGCATGCAGTGTTGGAGGCAAACCTAAGTGGTTGCTTTGGTGGGGGCGTGACACCTCAGGTTCAGCAGAGACAATAAAATACAACACTCATTGGTCTGTTTAAGGAGCTGTAGCAACTATAACCAAAATATTTTTTGCATTTATTGTTCCCTTTTTATAAAGTTTGCTGCAGACGTAAGACGGTGAAGTTTTTGAGCGTGCCCAGGACCTCCAGCAGGCATTGGAGCGGTTTGTGGCTGAGTGCGAAGCAGTCGTGATTGGGGTCAGCACCTCCAAGTCTGAGGCCATGGTTCTCTGCTGGAAAATGGTAGATTGGTCGCTATGGGTTGAGTACTTGCCTCAAGGAGAGGGAGTTCAAGTATCACAGTGTCTTCTTCATGAGTGAGGGCAGAATGGACCATGAGATGGACAGGTGGATTGGTGCAGCATTGGCAGTACCGTGGATGCTGCTTGTATCGTTGTGCTGAAGAGGGAGCTGAGCCTGAGGGCAAAGCCATCTTCATTCCAACCCTCACCTATGGTCACGAGTTCTGAGGAATGACCAAACGAATGGTATCGCAAGTTCAAGCAGTTGAAATGATATTTCTGAAGTTGGTGGTAGGGTTAAACCTTAGAGACAAGGTGAGGAGCTTGGACATACAGATGTAGCTCTAAGTAGAGATGCTGTGGTTCTTGCATCTGATTGGATGCCTCATGGAGACCTCTTTTTGGAGGTCTTCCAGGCACATCCAACTGAGAGGAGACCCTGGGGGCCACTGAGAGATTATGCATCTCCTCTGGGGGCACGCCTAGGGAATCTCCCAGGAATAACTGGAAAATATTGACGGGCAGATGAATGGAATACTTCCAGTAGTGTTGTACGAAAGACACTGTTAATTTCATCAACTGAAACTATCTGTCCACATCCTTTTTTCCATGACAAAAACTAACTAGACTAAAACAAACGAAAATAGATCTCTGATGACCAAACTGACAAAAACTAAATTAAGTTTTTGTCAAAATGATTAAAAATAGACTAAAATGTAGCATAGTTTTCATCGGACATTCAAAACCCATGATATTTCTCTACTGGTGGTAAATTTGTCAAAAGCAATGCATCTGTATCTCTTCTGCCTCTCTGCTGTAGAAAGCAGGGACCCCAGGTTTGACAGAGAAAACACTTGCATGACTTGGTACCAGTTTCAGGCAAGAAAATAAATGCTTGGACTAAAAGGAAAGACTAAAATGTGAGGACTTTTTATGGACTAAAACTAGACTGAAATGTTTTGAGTTTTTCGTCATCTAAAACTAGACTAAAACTAAAAAAGGTAGAAAAGACTAAAATGGGACTAAAACTAAAAGACATTTTGTCTAAAGACTCAAACTAAAATTAAAAACAGCTGCCAAATTTAACACTGACTCAAGACTACACTCTCCTAGATCAAGACTTGCCCAAGACCAAAATGCACCGAGACTAAAACCAAGTCATGACTTTTGGGGGTCGAGACCAATTCAAGACCGAGTCTGAGACAAGCCAAGAGACAAGACCAAGACTATAAAAATCAATGACAAGGTTGAACAGATAAAGAGCATTTTATTTTTAGTTTTCTTTTAAGTAAATTTGACAGATAAAAACAAGAGCCCGCAACTCTTTCAAAGCACAGCATGTACAAATCTCAACTCTTAACAAATTTGTTCAACTATGATCTCTAACCAACTCAAACGCAACAGTAATAAAACAGAGTTCATAGTGGTGGCCCCCAAAGCGCTGCTGCGGAAGGTTGGAGATCTCATGCTCCATGTGGCCGGGACCTCCATCTGTCCGTCCTCCGGGGTCCAAAACTTGGGCGTCATCCTGGACTCCACCCTCTCCTTCCAGTCCACATAAAGTCTGTCACCAAATCTGCCTTCTATCATCTCAAGAACATCTCCAGACTCCGACCATCACTCCCTGATTCTGTGGCTGAAACACTCATTCATGCTTTCATAACCTCCTGCCTGGACTACTGTAATGGAGTCCTGTCTGGGGTACCCAGCAAAACCCTGGACAGGCTCCAGTACGTCCAAAACTCTGCAGCTAGAGTTCTCACCCGCACTAGACCCTGGAAACGCATCACTCCGACTCTAATCCACCTTCACTGGTATCAAGTCCCATTTCAACTACAGAGTGTCCTCCTCCTCACATACAAATCTCTCCATGCTCTGGCTCCTCAGTACCTTTCTGATCTCCTCCATCCATACACACCACAACCTACGGTCTTCAGACACCGGCCTACTTTCCATACCCAAAACCAAACTCCAAACCTATGGAGACAGAGCCTTCAGTGCACCACCTGTTCACCACAGCCTACAGTCTTCACTAAACCAGCCCTTACACTCATCCTTCCCCTCACATAGTTTGTCCATCTATGTGTTCTTGTAAAGCGCCCTTGGGTTTCTTTAAAGGCGCAATATAAATTCAGGATATTATTATTATTATTACTATTATAACTAACTTCTTGTAAAAACTTATTTTTTTCTAAGAATTTAAAAGCCACTGACAAGTCCAGAATTAATGTCAGTATCTGAATATGAGATGTTTATCTAGATTTGTCAGGTGAATGAGGCCTAAAGCAAGTGTTCAGAGGTATTTCTGACTAAAAATGAGATGGACCAATGTCTGAGTTTTTGCAGGTGTAGCTATTTGTTGTTTTAGCAAGTGCTTCTCCTTATTATCACATTAATGAAGTCAAAGAATGGTAGACCAGTGCTGGTCTTGACCGGTTTTGATGGAAAAGTCCGGCCAGTCCGAAACCAAGACAAGACTGAGTAAAAACACTCTCGGGAGGTCTCAAGACCAAGACAATTCTGAGGTACAACACTAACCTCCAGTGTGGACAGCAGGCCAATAATGCAGTATGGCACTTGTATACTCTTCAGGTCCAAGGATTGCCTTCGCTGAAACTGCCTTTACCACTGATGTGGTTTTCTGAGTGGCTTAAACACTTGAGACCACTATCGTTGAAATCCTGTTCTCTTTAAACAAAGTAATTGGATGCAATTACAAGCAAAGAACAAATTACTTCTCATCCTTTTATTCCTCTTGCAAACATACTTCTGAAAAAATGTAAATGACTGATTTGCGACTTCGGAGACCACTGTGAAGTAGGCATGCTCTGAAAAGCACAAGAAGCCTCCAGGGAATCTATGAATGATATTGAAATTCTGGGAAATCAAAAGCTGGCTTACTAAACATTCATGGCACTATGGAGACATGACTAACACAAACACCAGACAGCCATTCATTCCATTTCATCAGAGGCGTTTTCAAACGTCTCTCTCACGCACTCATTTGTTTTTATGGTGGTGTCTTATGCTCTTAAACACGCTCTAATCCCTGATTAGTGTAGGACGCGGCTGTTTAATGCTCTCTCCACTCGTCTGCTCCTGAACTGTGACACACGAAAAACGCTTACGACCACACATGCAGGCACTCACGCTTACACTGACTCACCCTTGCAGTTAAGGCAATCCATGCTCACACATGAACACACATAAATCACAGTTTTACCTGTGATGATGCTTGCAGTTGCCCCCTTTTCCTTCTACTTGCAGAGGATTTGTTGGTATGCAATGAACACAATCAAAAACTCGAGAAAACAATGCATTTGCCAGTGGAGAAAGAGCCAGTGTAACAGTGCTAATTCTGCCAGGACCACTGCTATCAAAGTTGAAGTGCACCATAAAAAAGCAGAGTAATTATGCAGAGTACAATTACTGTGATTTGGTGCCTCCCTGCACATTTATGTAAGCACGTGTGAGGTTAAAAGGCAGAGGTATTAAGCAACCATCAAGGGTATTATACAACGCTTCAATTTGCCTGGCAATCACCCCTATGGAGTGCTGGCACTATTTAATTAATTTAGATATTCAAGTCAGCAAATCATTCCTGTTTCTGTCCAATCAAGGCCAGACAGAGGGCAGGAATGTGGCCCCCGTGCATTTCTGCAGCTGCAGAAGAGCTGGCCGTCTTCCTCTAACCAACAAAACTCTCTGTTGGTAATGAGCTCAGCAGTTCAGTTCTGGAAGTCAACATCTAATTCATTTCCACTATATGATATAATGATAACTTTATTTGTATAGAACCCTTAAAAAAAACAATGAAAGCAGAACCCCAACATCATAGTCATGCTGGTAGACACATTGCAAAGCTCAAAGACATGTCATGTTAAAAAGACATCATTATGCCTAGGTATGAAAAATTCCAGGATGACCAAGAATACAAACACAGAATAACATCTCGGTGTCATCTCGCCCGTGGAACATTTGGGAAAAAAGGAGGAAATTTTTAAAAAACACATTCATTTTCATTTACTTATGTAGGTGTTTAAAATACAAATTTTCACTCATTTATCATGATCTTTCTGTAATTATAGCAAGGAAAGGATGAAATATGATTCATTAAATGAGTTAAATATGGTACATTGAACTCTCTTTAGAGCAGGGAGAGACATCGTAAAAAGACGCACAGCAGAGCAGCTCCTTCATCACCTCAGCTCTGCAAACATGCTGTCCAAAAAGAGTCTTATACAGACTGCATGATTTTTAAGACTGAAGGAGAGGGCTTTGTTTTGTCTATTTTTTTGTTTTCTTTTTCTAAGATGAAGAATTATCCACCGTGCATGGCTGCACAGACTCTCATTGAGTCGAGCCCTGCCCACACCTCTAACAAGCTTTCTGCATCTCAGGCCTTAACAAATGTCAGAGGTTTTAGCCTTGTCAAACCAACCTTTTATCCCTGTGGGGGATTAAAACAGCTGCTCTCATGATAGCAAACACTTTGCCTGCGTAATAATCCGTCAGCCACATATGCAGAAGTGCAATCATGGTCTTGATCACTTACGGTTATACAGAACATCATTTATAAATCCTGTGCCGTATTTAACTCCAGGTCTCATAAAACAGTAAAAATTCCCCTCATAATGATAAAACAAAGTCCTTGCAACTGGGCATTTAATCCTAATCTGGACACAGGCTGTCCTATGACCTGAGAGGTCGGCACTTTTGGTCTTGGCGCAGCTCCTAATGTGATGTTTTACTTTGTATATATTGTCTTATTTTGTTAACTTCCGGTTTCCGGAGTCTGTTGCTGGCTGCTAACTTACCTCTGCTGTTACTGAGGCATCCAACCCGCCCCCCCGGTGCTGTGGAGAGATCACACCTGCAGCAAATCACTCGTTTGACATGCACTATTTAAGACCGGCTGCAGCTCTCTACAGCGTCTGAGTTTTGCTTACCTTACCTCACGGTAAACATCAGCTCCAGGCTCACCTTCTCTTGAGAACCTCCAGAGAAGTCTCCAGTGTTCATTTGATGAATTATTTGAGTAATCACCAGTGCTTGTCTTTTTGTACTCACCTCTAACGTGCCCCTCTTCTTCGTCCAGTGCCTCCTGCCCAGATCACTGCAGCCAGCTCCAGCACACTCTCTCACTCCCTCGGACTCTTGGAATCCCCCCTCCCCTCCCCACTTACCTGCACATTAAAACTGTTAAAACTGCTTCTCCGCCTCCGCATCCTGGGTCCTATCACACCATTTACACAACACTTAAAGGCTTCAAAATTGTGCATGAAGATGCACCACTTCGTCATGCAGTGATCTCAGTGGGATTCAGAGAGAACGGACATCCAGAAGAACGACTGTTGGAGCTCAGACATGTTTATAAGTCAAGTTTTCACTCAGCAGGTGAGAGTTTGTAGCTCTATGAGCAGTACGATATGAGCAGTCAGGGAAACATCTCTGCAGGATCCCCCTCCTCTCTCTTTCTGGACACTGTGCACTGATCCCAGGTCTGGTGAAATAGTCTTAGGGTCAGACCAGATACCCTACTTGGACAAACTGCCTGAAATGTGTTGCCAGAGACATTTCAGGGATTTTGAGTCATTCTGCGCTGTCAATGGGTTAATTGCATTAAAGATTTTAATCAGATTAATCATGATGATGGGTTAGTCCTTATTAGCACATCAATTTTGACAGCCCTGACATATACAGTGCTTAACAAATGTATTAGATCACCCTAACCCTAACCAAAGAAAGGTTTATGCCACATCTGCCTTAAATTAACAGCATTGGTGATTATCAAAATCATTTTTTTATGTTTCTGCAATAGTTAATACACCAGTATGTAGAAGCTCTTTAACCCAAATGATATTTTTAATGCTAAAATAAAAACAGAATTATTATTGTTATCCATGAATTTTCACATTGACTGATTTATAAAAAAACTGAAAAAATAGTAAAGCACATTAATATTTCTTGATTAATATGTCAAATTATAGTTATTTACTTGCATTCTTGAACAGAAAAATCATTTTTACTGGTTAAATGTTATGCTTAATTCATTTCTGACTTCTTAGAGAAGCCAAGTGAACCGGCTCAAATTTGGGTGAATTCAGTTTGAAATCCCTCATTCTTGTTCAAAATGGTAAAAAGTGGAGAGCTCACTGAAAATGAAAGAGTCCGCATTAAAGCACTTCATGATGCTGGATGGTCTCTGAGACAAATATGACAGGTGGTCTAATACATTTGTTAAGCACTGTATATATAAATGATGAATAACAAATAAAAAAAAAAATCCAATGTCGGGCCCTTGGCTTTCTGTCCTTGAAATATTTAGGCCTTTGGAAAAAAGTAATTGGGGAACCCTGACCTAGACCAATTAAGGCAACACAGGAACCCAACTACATTAAAAGAGACCTAAGGACCAAAAATGTAAGAGCATCTTAAATATTAGGAAGAAACAGAAAGGAATACAGCTCAATAAAAACATCACTTTATAAGGACTAAACAGGAAATGGACATTTTGTTTCCATTCATACATTTCTCATCATGAGTGAGGGAATGCACCTTAAAGCGCACTTCTGTGTTCTTGATGGAAGCTGTCCCAGAATGCACTTGATATCATACCAACCTGGTTCCCTTCAGGCCTTGACCATTAAGAGAAAAAGGGACGATGAAACTGCCTTTGTGCAGCCGTAGTGGTCTTGCAGGTTTTCATGTTCTATAAATGTGTTGTAAAAATACATTTCATTTCAGAGATTAAAATGTGCAAAAAATCGGTAGATCACAAACATTATACGCGTTTGCTTTTACTTCCTGTTCAGTCATTTCCTCCCTGGGGCGCTTGGCTCGAGCGCCCGCAGCACTTATATGGACTGCCGTTTTATGCTGATAGATGATCTTTAGGGGATTACCACTAACCACTCGCCAGACGCCAACAGGTGGTAGCAGAGAAATACACTCAGTTATTTGAGACACACAGAGTAACAGTCTTTACACACTGGGTCCGTTATTTTCGGATGCGTTTTTTTTTTTTTTTCAGATCCATCATCTGAAAAAAATGTCACGCACTGGGACCTTGCACACTGATGGGCTTTTATTTGCCTTCACTGCAAAAATTCGGAGAATGTGGCAAATTGTTTTGTACCGTGAGCCTGCATTTCTGTCCCTCCTTTAAAATCCCGCTGGATCCATCCTGACAGAGAGCTTCATTCAGCACCCATTCATACGTAATAGTGCTGAGCCACATTAGAGAAATAGAGAGAGCAACTTTATAGTTCTGTCTCTGTTATGAGCAGTGTTGCCAGATACTGCTGATAGTTTCCAGCCCAAAACTTATCGAAAAACCACCAAAATGTACAAAAAAAAAACGCTCAATAATCAATATTTAGTGCCTTTTCTTTTGACGAACAAATAAAACACCATAAAAGTCCACTGACAGCTTAAGCACACCAAAAATAACTCCTAAATCGACAAGCAACAACAGTCAACCATCACAACATACTGATTTCAGGTGCATGACCACCACCTGCATCTCTATTCCTCAAAAAACGGCAGAATTACGAAGCTCAACAAGATAAAATTAATCTGTATATTTCATATCATCGATACAGCAACTGGTTAGGGTTATACACACACTCCACTTTCAGAGATTTAAATAGACTTATCATATTTATTATAATTTACAGGTGACAGACATGATTGTATTAGCTCACCTTTAGATGCTGGGGGTTGCTCCTTTAACACACTGATGAAGAGCACAGAAACATCTGATCCTAACAGCTGTCTACATCAGCGTATGTGGCAGCTGGGTGTGCAACACAATAACAGGCTAATTCATAACTCCTCTCACCAGAATGTTTTGCTAGCTATAATGTATAACACTGAAGGGTTCGACTTTTTGTTTACTTTATCAGGACCCCCACTCTTCCTATACAACAGGACGTTTTCCAGCTTTCTATAAGCTTTCGCTAACTCAGTGCAGGCTACTGTGGGCTGTAGCCAACGCCAAAAACAACTAAATTATTGGTCTCCGAGAGTTCAGTTCTCTTGCAGACACGCTCGCACACACATAAAAACACAACACGGCATGACGTGCACACAACTATCTCTCGCTCATGCGCGCTCTCTCCCAATCACATCACGGCTCCCTCCATTAAACTCTACAGGATACTCAGAGTGACTGACAGGCTTCAGAAGCGCTGCAGCAAGTTTGATATGTTCACTGACATCAGGGAGAACTCACTTACTGTCATAACTGCCATTTTACTTAACTAAACAAAACAATTAAGAATGTAAACCAGTCCGTTAAGATGCAGTCTAACTTAAGGAAAACCAGCACAAATTACATCAACCTGCCCAAGCCCATTTTTACCCGCACAAGTGGCCGGAAAACTGCCCAATTGGGCAGAAAACCGCCCAATCTGGCAACACTGGTTATGAGCTGTGATTAGGTTACAACGTATGCCTTTATCTGTTATATTTCCTTAGCTGATATCCACATAATGCACTGGAAAACTACGGTGTTTGCAGCAAGAGTTCAGGAGTGGGAAAGAGGGAGGAGTTGGACAGGGTGAGTGAGCGAGAGAGAATAAAGCAACAGGCGCTGATGTGGATCATGAATCACCCATCTATCTGTTATATTCCAATGGTTTGTATCTACAGAATAAATGAGCAAACTTTGGTGCTTAAAGTGAGGTTAGTGTGAGAGAGAAGGAAAGAGAGAGGAAGGAGGGGTCTGGTGGAGGTGAGCAAGCGAGGAGGATGCAGCGGGCACTGTTTTGAATCATCAATCACCCATTTAAATGAGTTGGACTGATGTGAAATTTCGCATAAAATTGAACCTGTTCCGAATAAAAATATGACGGATGAAAATTTCGGCGTCAGTGTGCAAACGTCATTAGAACAACATGAGTTCCATTTTCTATTTTAAAACATGCAAAAAATTTGGGCGAAATAATCGGACCCAGTGTGCAACGGCCTTTAGTCATGCGTCATTGTGGTAAGTCGTTGGCTTTCTGCCAGAAATCGCACCAATGTTGGTTGTTTAGCTCATAGAGAGACACTAGGAAGACAGTTGGCAAAGTGCAAGAAAACTCAGTGGAGTGTTCAAGGATAAGGCCTTTTGAGAGGAGGACATTAGAGGAGAAACTTAGAATTAAAAAGCTTGGACCTGACCGGCTAGATCTAACCTGGTAAGTCAGATGGATTTGTTCCACTAAAAACAACTCACTGCTATTCTTTGTTCGTCTTTTATCGAAGAAATGTCATCAAGTTCTGATAAAACTGGCGGTTTAGCAGCATCCACGTTAATCTCCTCCGCCATAATTGCACCGGCCTCTTGTTGCTGCTTGCTTATGTCACGACTCCACCTCGCCCGAAAGTACTGCCTTGTTGCTGATTGGTCCTGTCACTTTCTAACTGGGCCCAAACAGTTCAGACGGGAGCTTTTCAAGATGGATTCACTAGTGAGAAACACGGAAATGTGCGTATCCACCTGCTTTGCAAGGTTACTGGATATCAGGATGAAGCAACGAAGCTGCGACAGAGGGGGAAAGTCCACTGATGGCATATTAGACTAATAATAATAAGTAAGTAAATCAACCAATAAAGAATAGTTTTGTGTGTTTAAACATTTTTGCTGCATTCAGATCTGACATTTACATTTTTTCGCAACCAGTTATTATTGAAGCTACTCCTGTGACCTTATGTCTTTTGTAAATGTTTTGATTTAAAATACACTACAATTAGCACTTTAACATGATATTGTCATGTATTGAGTTGATTTGTTTTAATGTGTGATAAATTTAAAAATGTAATTTGTGAAGAGTTAGTTACTTGAAGCTGCTGATGACCCTTATTATAGCCATCTTATTTTAATATTTGTTCACCAACCAAACAAATGCAGCTGTAAAGAAGGCCTATTAACATTGAAGTAAACTCTGTTTATATACCTTACATACCTAACATATCAAACTGGGATTTTGTTGTAGCCCCCCTGATGAAAAATGCACCAGCTCCCACTGCTTTCCACCCTCTCAAACCAGTCTGGTCTTTCTTCTTTTGCCCAATGAACTGCCACTCACTGTGTAGTTTCTCTTTGTCTCACCAGTCTCTGCAAACCAAGACATGGTTGTGAAAATCCCAGTAGATCAGCTGTTCGTGAAATAGACCAGCCTGTCTGGCAGCAACAACCATGGCAAATCAATAAATCACATTTCTTCCACATTTTGATGCTCTGTTCGATCTTCAAAACATTGTGTTGACCATGTCTACATGGCTACATACACTGGTTTCTGCTATGTGATTGGCTGGTAATATATGTGTTAATAAACAGGTATACCTAATGAAGTGGTTGCTTGGTGTACATTATCACTAAAAACATAAAATACATGGATCCAGGCTGGTTCATGCCTCCTGTGAGATCTCATGCTTAACAATATTCCATATGGAATACAACAATAGAAAGCTAGTGTTAATGAAATGCAGCACACCTCTCTGTGTTAGCATTAGGGATTACCAACCAAGAACTGTTCCAAAGGTGTCACTTTGTTTAATTAGAGCTTCTGAATTGAGTGTCTGATTTTTCTGGGAACATCTAGCTGCTAATTTCTAGTTAAAAAAAGTTTTTGATACACTTCATTACCTGATCAGCATAAAGTTCAGCATGAAGATGTTCTTTACTGAGGACAGAAAGCAAAAGTTCAAATCATTATTGATACTTGTGTTGACAGAATTTCAAAACTTAAGATGTACAATGATCTTTTATCCTCCATTCTTTATCAAAGTGACCTCCAGCAGGATCTCACCACCTAAAGAAACTGCTCTATTCAGAGTGGGTTTGGCAGATGAATGAAAAATGGCAGTTATGTTTGACAGTTGTGTAGCTGCAGAGAAGGAAGAAGTAAGTCAGATATAAGTCCTCACCATATGAAAGGCAGTAGAGGTCGTATCAAAGTTTCTGTTAGCCAGCATTTACCAGTCTTTGTCCAGTTTCACAGGTGGATGTCTGGCAAATAAAATCATCAATTGCCAAATGTGCCAATCACCAAATAAGTAAATGGTGGACGCTTACATATTAAAATTGTGTTAACAAGAATAAATGTTGCAATAATCCTTTAATATGAACTTTATTATTTTTACTACTACCTACTTCCTGTTTGGTGCTAAGGTTGTTTATCTATGTAACACACTGCATGGCTAACAAAGTGAATATTCATATGCTCAATGTGGGTAACATCAAAACAAAGTCTTTTTTTGAGGTGAATTTAGAGATGCTGGAAACTTTGTAATGAAATTGACGGTATGCAAGGATTTTGGTTAAATCAGGCTTAGTCAAATAAAGAAGCAGAAACAAATGGAACTGCAGACTGCTGATGCAGCAGTTTGGATAAGGACCAGTGTTGATTTCTTCAACTAAAACTATGAATAAAAATGTTCGCCGACAGCCTTTTTTCCATGACAGAAACTAGACTAAGACTAACAAAAATAGATCTGTGATGACTAAAACTGACAAAAACTAAGTTTAGGTTTCATCAAGATGACTAAAACTAGACTAAAATGTTATTTAGTTCTCGTCGGACATTCAAAATCTGTGATATTTCTCCACTGTGGGTAAATCAAAAAACAATGCATCTGTAGATATTCTGCCTCTCAGCTGTAAAAGGCAGGGACCCCAGCTTAGACCAAGTGCAGAGAACACACTACCATGGTTTGGTACCAGATTTAGGCAAGAAAATAAATGCTTGGACTAAAAGTAGAGACTAAAATGTGAGGACTTTTTCAGGACTAAAACTAGACTAAAATGTTTTGAGTGTTCATTGACTAAAACTAGACTAAAACTGAAAAGAGGAGAAATGACTAAATTGTGACTAAAACTCAAATGCATTTATTTAAAGACTAAAACTAAGACTAAAATTAAAAATAGCTGCCAAAATTAACACAGATGAGGACAGGTATGCCGAGCAGAGAGTTGTAGTAGACTTTGATGCTTAGGTAAGTCTACCTATGACTACAGGTCATAGGTAGGGCTGATGGCGAGAGCACCGTGCCACTTGGAAACACCTGAATTTCGAAAAAAAACTAAAATATCGCTATAAAGTTTTTATGCTTCATGAGGAGGTTTTTCAGGTGTTTCAACATAGAAATATATCGCAAAAGTGTAACTGGATCAGTTTTTCTGCATTTACAAGTAACGGTACGGATGTGACGTAGGGTGTCATATGACCAGTCACTCTGAGACAACATGGCACAGTACGTGTGGACAGAAGAAGAGACGAGACTTTTCCTATCATCATACTTACACCCTTATACGTGGCTTTTGCACATACATACGGATTTTACCTCTGAACTATCATCTGTTGCCTTCGTCTTTTGTTCAAAATTATCAAGGCAACCGCTGTCGATGTATCCAAACCGTACCAACATGCAACAGGTTTTGAGCGTCAAGCTTCCCTGCAGCAGATTCACACGAGATAAGATTTTACAAGAATTGCAAGGCCTATGCCCAAAACTCTCTTCAGTGGAAACGTATATAAAGCGCAATTGTACTTAATCGAAATGTAAGAAATATCGCTTTTATTTTGCGAAAAACTGTAATGGAAACCCAGCTTTGAGAGGAGGACTGAACTATCAACAGTCAACACTTTTGCCTTTCTTCAGGACTACCCCAAAGAAACCATGGTACTTAGATTTACTGTTTTAGCAGAGGTTACGGTTGAGATCATCAGCTTCTGTGGACTAATATAGGAAAAATGATGGCACGACTTGATTTTCATTAACTTGGAGCTTAACGTGGTGTGTCCCCAGTCTTGTTTTAGCACCGATATGAAGCTGTACTACAGTGCTTCTGTTATTGTTATTGGTCACATATGGCGATCTAAAGCAAATGTCTAGTAGTTGTTTGATTAAAAAACAGTCTAGCGGACACTCAGCTGACCCTTTGTTGTCCTCTGACCAATGAATTGGAGAGCTGGCTCTCACAGCAACCATTACTGGCTTTCTTCCAGGTTGACAAGCCGTTTCTTAAGTAGCTTCAGTTTGTCACACTGAAACTGTGATACATATTTGTTACTTCAACTTGGTTAAAACCAACATCACTAATATTAAGTAAGAGTAAGAGTGCAACATTAGACTGGATGGCAGAAGCCAATGATGGAATAAACATGCACATGAAGATGGGACAGGCTGAGCTGCATAACATTTGAATTGCCTTAGCATGCCCTACAAAGTGTCCAGGGAATACCTAACAATTTGGGGTACAAGATATGCAAACATGCCTGATAAACAGGCTTACTTTACAACTTTGACATTTGCCACAGAGCAAAAAATGTAGAAATTTTATATCTGATGTTGGTGCAACTGAGAAAGCTACCAGTATAGTGACCTCAAACTTTCAAGCAAGAAATAATGACAATGTTTTTGCACTACTGTACGCCACTTCTAATACCAGAAAAATAAAATAAAAGAATTTCAGAGTAAGCCGGACCACCATAACACTGCTGTTTTACCTTTAACCCTTGAGTTAAACCCTAATTGAAGGAAATATGACAATCAGTCTGATCTGATCTGATCCTGATGTCTTTTTTTATTCGGCCCTGAAATAATACAGGATGGGAAAAAACACAAATGTCTCCATTGTTCCAGTCACTTTCTAAGAATACCTCATGGGAGGAGTTGACCTTCTTGATGAGAAAAATCAAGCATCATCCCAAGGAATGAAAAACTACCGAAAGAAATCCATGGTACCTACTATTTTGTCACAGATGGGCATTTCAGTCTTGAATTGTTGTAGGCTTGGTTCCTTTGGCCCCTTAAAGCGTTGGAGCAATGGGATTTCAGCCAATTTGGTGCTTTCAGCATTTGATAGTATTTTTCTTTTTTGCTGTACTAGCAAGACAGCCTCTGGGCTCTACCGAGGTCTTCAAAGACATGATTAAAACAGTTTCATGGGAAGGAACTTGATTGTTTCCACTGAGCACTGACCTAAACCTGACTGAACACCACTGGGAGGAGTACAAACACTAATTGCAAACCAGGCCTTGTTCCACATTAGGGCCTTGCTCTCTCCCTTGTTCTTGTCTGGATGAATGGGTGTAAATTCTCTTAGGAAGCCTCTCTCAAAGTGTGGTGGCTTCTGGAGCTGCAAAATAGGGTCAGAATCTACAGTAGCAGCCATGGTTTCATTATTAAACATCTGCTAAGGAGTCTAAAAAGACTTTCTTTACCAATATGGAGTTCCTCAAGGATCCATAGTAGTAGTACTTTTATAATTCCCTCTTACTTTATGCAGATGATACCGACCTCTTAATCCCAAATAGAGGTTTAACACCTCTAATTAGAGTTTCTAGATGTTTTCAAGATTGATCACAAACTTATTCAACAAGAGTGTTCTTTTTGAGGGATTTTTTGCCTTGAAGATATACAGAGGGCATATCTGACACTACGTTAAAAATACTAATGCAATTAAATCAATTTTGTTGCTAATTGTTGACCAATCCAAGACTCTTATCACCACCAAAGACCCATCTTTCTACTATTTATTTTATGGAAAATATTTTTTTGGAGTAAATTAAATATTTTAATTAATCAAACTGGCATTTAAAGGGTTAAAATCCTGAAAATTATTGAATTTCTGGTATTTTTGAGTAAGTCTGAAGTTGCCTCTCCACTCCTCCTCCAGATTCCGAGACCTAGAAGAGTAGAGAGGCACAGAATCCACGTTGCTTGAGGTCCAGTATGAAGTTTCCACAGTCAGTGATGATTTGGGCTGCCATGGCATCTGCTGGTGTTGGTCCACTGTGTTTTCTGAAGTCCACAGTCAACGCAGCCATCTACCAGGACATTTTAGAGACCTTCATGCTTCTTTCTGCTGACAAGCTTTATGGAGATGCTGATTTCATTTTCCAGCAGGACTTGGCACCTTCCCACACTGCCAAAGGTACCAGAAGCTGCTTCAGTGACCATGGTGCTACTGTGCTTGATTCTGACCTGAACCCCATAGAGAATCTATGAGGTATTGTCAAGAGGAAGATGAGAAACACCAGACCCAACAATGCAGATGACCTGAAGGCCGCTATCAAAGCAACCTGGGCTTCCATTACACCTGAGCAGTGCCACAGGCTGATCGCCTCCATGCCACGCCGCATTGATGCAGTAATTCATGCAAAAGGAGGCCCAACCAAGTATTGAAGGCATAGAAATGAACATACTTTTCAGAAGCCTGACATCTCTGTTTAAAACATCCTTTTTAAATTGATTTTATTTAATCTATTTTTTTGAGACACTGAATTTTGGGTTTTCTTATCTGTAAGCCATAATCATCAACATTTCAGGAAATAAAGTCCTGAAATATTTCACTCTATGTGTAACAAGTCTATATAATATATGGTTTTCACTTTCAGAAGAGTGACAAAAATTTTTGAACTTTTTCATGATATTCTAATTTTTTGAGATGCACCTGTATATTAGTTCACACTTTATAAAATGAAACATTTTTGAAGTGTTAAAGTATTCGACAATTTAAAAGTGTAGTTTGTTTTACAGTAGGAAAGAGCTGCAGTAGCTCTATTCAATCTGTGGAAAGGTGGGTCTCCTCAGGCAAGTACAAAGCAGAGTCCAATGCAATGCATGCTGATGAAGAATACGCACTGTGTGCCCTTAATGAACCCTCAAAGCCACAGGCAGGAACTCTAACTCAGTTGCTAACTTCCTCCATGGTGCAAATGTGTCTCACATCAAAATCAACCAGAAGCATGAACAAAACAAACTACATCAGAGATCACTGTTGTACAGGCAACATCCAAACACATACACTATATTACCACAAGTATTCACTCACCTGCTTTGGCTTGTCTATGAACTTAAGTGCCATCCCATTCTTAATCCATAGGGTTTAATATGACGTCGGTCTGCCCTTTGCAGCTATAAAAGCTTCAAATCTTCTGGGAAGGCTTTCCACAAGGTTTAGGAGTGTGTTTCTGGGAATTTTTGACCATTCTTCCAGAAGCACATTTGTGAGGTCACACACTGATGTTGGACGAGAAGGCCTGTCTCTCAGTCTCCGCTCTAATTCATCCCAAAGGTGTTCTATGGGGTTGAGGTCAGGACTCTGTGCAGGCCAGTCAAGTTGATTCACACCAAACTCTCTCATCCATGTCTTTATGGACCTTGCTTTGTGCACTGCTGCACAGTCATGTTGGAACAGGAAGAGGCCATCCCCAAACTGTTCCCACAAAGTTGGGAGCATGGAATTGTCCAAAATCTCTTGGTATGCTGAAGCATTCAGAGTTCCTTTCACTGGAACTAAGCGGCCAAGCCCAGCTCCTGAAAAACAAACCCACACCATAATCCCCCCCTCCACCAAACTTTACACTTGGCACAATGCAGTCAGACAAGTACTGTTCTCCTGGCAACTGCCAAACCCAGACTGGTCCATCAGATTGCCAGATGGAGAAGGATAGCATCTCCACTGCTCTAGAGTCCAGTGGCGGCGTGCTCTACACCACTGCATCCAATGTTTTGCATTGCTCTTGGTGATGTATGGCTTGGATGAAGCTCCTTCGCCATGGAAACCCATTCCATGAAGCTCTCTATGAACTGTTGTTGAGCTAATCTGAAGGCCACATGAAGTTTGGAGGTCTGTAGCGATTGTCATTTTACGTGGCCTACCTCTTCTTGGCTGAGTTGCTGTCGTTCCCAATGACTTCCACTTTGTTATAATACCACTGACAGTTGACAGTGGAATATTTAGGAGCCAGGAAATTTCATGACTGGATTTGTTGCACAGGTGGCATCCTATCACAGTACCACACTGGAATTCACTGAGCTCCTGAGAGCGAGCCATTCTTTCACAAATGTTTGTAGAAACAGTCTGCATGCCTAGGTGCTTGATTTTATACACCTGTGGCCATGGAAGTGATTGGAAGACCTGATTTCAATTATTTGGATGGGTGAGTGAATACTTTTGGCAATATAGTGTTACTCCAAAGCTGAAGACAGTTTCACTCAGATTGAAGTTAAAATCAACTCTGATGTTTAACCCTGAGATTTTCTTGATGTTTTGAGATGTGATGTGGAATCATTCTGTCTACTGTGTAGTCAACAGAGGTGGAAAAAGTACAAGAGTGTTGTACTAGTAGAGTAAAATTACAGGTTCTCTGGCTAAAACTCACTTAAGTAGAGGTAAAAGTACTGATTTCAGTATCAAAATAAGCAGTTAATTACAGTCATTTGAGTAAGTTAGTTACTTTCCACCCCTGGTGGAATTACAAAGAAAGGGAGAGATTTGCTTCACAAATTTGAGGGCCAGCTGGAGAGAAAAGGTTCATTTACTGCTCAATTTTCTTGAACCAAGTGATTAACTGTGTAAGCTAATGCTGTACACACTCCAGAGATCATGTTACATAGATGACCAAGGTGTTAAGGGTTTATGGGGTAAGACGAGATTCTCCTTTTTGACGGTGACTGTACTATTAGACTGACATTGAAACTAGTGTTGTAAGGTGGAAAAGTTACATGTTGTTGCTTTAACCCATCCCTTCAAATATCTCTCTAATCTGCACAGAATGACTGTGAAAATGAAAGTCTAGTACTAAAACCCAGAACGGTTTCTCATACATCCTCAAAATTGGTCCCAAATATTGGTCTAGTTAGCCATAATTGAAGTCACATAAGTTGACATTTTTTTTGTTTACCAATTAATCCAAGGGTGAAGGAGACTCCTGATTGATTCAAATAGTTTTTCATCATGTAGTTATGAATGAGTTTCCAGCTACTGCAGTGACACTTGTGTGTTAAGCTGCTCATAGATACAGTGGCCTGCATGGAGGACTTTGTGAATACAGCAGCAACATGTTGTCATGTGGTGATTTTTAGTTTTAACAAGACTCCCTAACCTGACTGTTTTTCAAATCCATGGTATGGGATATACAGACATGTCCATAAGTTACAGGCGTGTAGGGTGCTAAGGATTCATCACAGGGCTCATTGTGCCACAACCCAGGGTTTGAGAGGGGTGGAGGGCTGCCAGAGTCAAGCTCAACACATGACATGTCAAGCTCGACGTCATCTCTTTTGTCTGTGGCCTTTTTACATCTGGTAATAACCTGGGATTTGTTGGCAGTTTTTTGGCCCTTATGACATCCAAAGCATGACCAGGGGCTCGTGGCAACACTACTTCCCCACCAAAAGATACCCTAGGCCAATGGTTCTCAACTGGTCAGGCATCAGGAGCCAGCACCTCCTTCTTAAGAAGAAATACACACCCAAATTAAAAAACAAAAAAAAATCATTTATTCCATGAATTTTAGTTAGTCAGTATACTTGGCCACTATTACACCATGAAGGCAAAAGAGCACTCCAAAAAAGGTTGATTTTGGACCCTAAATAGAAAAAATATTGAACAAAGAGAAGGGACAAAACAAGCACGTTAGAAAAGCACTCCTTTGCAGAAGGATTTGCATGCATGCATCTTATTTTACTCCATTTTCCTGAGATAGCGTCAACGTTTGGTGTTTTATCTAAAAATTTCTTTGTTATGTTGGGAAGAGCAGCTTTCTTTCCCAACAAAAGAGAGATTAATAGATAGAAATCTTGAGAAAAATATGGAATTTTACTCTGAATCACAGGAAAACCTAACAAAAAATGCATGTATGAAATTACTGTATGTCCACTTAGGGCTTCTGTAGATGGAGTTTTTTTCCCTTTTTTTTCCCTGGCACACATTCGCGACCCACTTTTGGGTCTTGACCCACCAGTTGAGAACCACTGCCCTAGACCATGCTAGCTCGGCCCTTATTCATTCCAACATCCTTACGTCAACATCCTTCCTGACTGATGTTGCCCTCAGACGGCGTACTCGCCCTTACTTCAGCCTCAAATATTGGCCCAACCATGCCTGAAAACTTGTGCAGAGCACTGTATTTCAGACTTATCTGTTTGGGAGAGACAGAACTCACAACATTTAGATCAACAACACATATGACATTGTAGGTGTGCCTGCTGTCAGGCCAATACAAGATTCTTCACTATCATAGACCCTGGTGGTAAATTTAACCCTTGATGAAGCAGGTTGGCAAAAACATCATAATTTCCACCAAGAAAAGCTTTCAGAGTGAATCTTTCCTCTTCCTTTATTAATGAAATGAAGACCAGTGCTGATAAAACAGCATCTCTGACTGGGAACAAACGAATCAGCTTGAAGCTTTGCAGGATGGGCATATCTGATGACAGACATGGAGTCTGGCCAGTCCATCAGCTTCACAGGGTTAAAGACTCCCTTCTGTAGCCACAAAAACCTGCACTTAACCTCCACCTTTGTCCTATCATATCCATTTATTTGAAAAAGACTCATCTATTTTGTTTGAGTCAGTGTTGACGGCCTGGTCATTTCAGTGGACAAATATACTAGTATACAGATGAGGATGAAATGATTATACTCCCTGAGTATACTCAAGTGTTGTTAAAGAGAGAGAGGAATTTTTAACATATGTTGTTGGCATTGGAGTTAGAATGGAGGGACATGGCCCTGCTGAAGATCAATGTTCAGGACTAATTATAAAAAGCACTAAAGCACTCATGAAGGTGGGTACCCATGTAACAATCCTGCTGAGGTTTTGGCTTTTTGCTGTCCATAAGTTTGCAGGGTTTATCTGTGGGGGCCAACACTAAAGGCTTAACTAGGTTTTTTTCTAAGGGCTTATGGTCTCATTTAGGCACAAGTGTCCTGTGTTTGAACCAAATCTACATTTTTGCTTGAAATATGCATTTTAACTGCCCTCTACAGGCTGAAACCCAGCTTCTGCAAATGAATTTGTCTTTTGGCTGATGGCAGTAGTTGACATACACTATATGGACATTACACAACTATTTGGCCACACCTGTTAATTATTGAATACATTTTTTTTAAATCAGGCCCCATGCTGCAAGTGTATAAAATCAAACACCTAGCCATGCAGTCTCCTTTTTCAAACATCTGTGATAAAAATGGGTTTTTCTGAAGAGCTCAAATGTGGTACTGTGATGGATGCCACCTTTGAAATAAGACAGTTGGTGAAATTTCATCCCTTTTGGATATTCCACAACCAGCTGTAAGTGCTATTATTAGAAAGCAAAAGCGTTTAGGAATGGGTTTCCATGGCTGAGCAGCTGCATGCAAGCCTCACATCACCAAGTCCAATGCCAAGCATCAGATGGACACCAGCTCTGGACTGTGGAACAGTGGGTCTAGGTTTGGCAGATGCTGGGAGATCATTACCTGCCTGACTGCTTTGTTCACACTCTGAAGTTTGGTGGAGGAGGAATTATGGTATGGGCTGTTTTTCAGGATTTGGGCTCGGCCCCATATTTCCAGTGAAGGCCAGTCTTAATGCTTCAGCATGCCAAGACATTTTAGACAATGCTATGGCTCCAACTTTGTGGCAGCATGACTGTACCCCAGCGCACAAAGAGAGGACTATAAAAACATGGTTTGACTGGCTTGCACAGAGCCTTTACCTCAACCCCAAACACCTTTGGGATGAACTGGAAAGGAGATTGCGAGCCAGGCCTTCTGGTCCAGCATCAGTGCCTGACCTCATCAATGCTCTACTGTACAAATCTGTCATTCTTAAAGAAACACTCCAAAATCTTTCGAATAGCTTTCTGAGAAGAGTGAAGGCTGTTATAGTTGCAAATGGGGGCCAACTCCATATTAAAGTTCATGTATTTACCATTACACCCCCGCTGGAGTAATAGTCAGGCAGCCAAATACTTATTTCCATATAGTGCATGTGGTACCAGCTTTTGTCATTACAGAGCTCACTGTGGCAAGTGTAGTTACCCATAGTGACAGGGAAGAATCGATTGGAGTTTGGTGATGATCCGCACACCTGTTCGGTTTTTCTTGGACTTTGAAATTTTGAACACCATAGTAATCAATGGGAGCGTGAGTTCCTTTGTGGCGCTGCTTAAGCATGGGTCTGCCGCCTCAGACGGCCATTCTAGTTCTTTTCTCTTTTCCCTCACGTCTTCTGCTTGAAGCAATGACAATGGCGTAGATGCTCGTTTCTTGTTTCCCCCATTTTAGTCAACTGTAGTTTAAAAACTCATGAAATTCTTTGCTGCAGCCAAACACAGAAGTTATCTGGGTAAAAGTGGACTCCACCAACCAGAGACACCATGGGAAGTGTAGATGTTTTACCAGATATCGTGACTGAACCATGCCTCACTTAAAAGAAGATAATAACATACAAATTTGTGTCTTCTGTGACTGCATACCAAATAGTTTCACATTTAGGTAGCTTGTACCTTGGATGGCAAAGTTAATGATCAAATCTACAAAGCAGTATATGTCGTAGGTAGCAGGGATGGCGACCAAGAAACAGAGTGGTCATTCCTCAATTTTGCATATGAAATAAATCAGTGAGCAGAGATTGGATTTGAGCATAGACACCAAACTAAAAGTATGTTGTCCTGTTGCAGTCAACATTTCAAACCATCACAAACACGAGTTAACTAAGGGTGCTTTCACACTAGGGGCCTGGTTCTGAATCCGAGTGCACTTGAGCCTTAAATCTGGTTCATTTTGGTAGTGTGAATGCAAACAAACCGCGCCCAGGCACTGGACCCAGGCCCAATTGGAGAGGTGGTCTCGAGCGTGATTCAAGTGGACTCTGGCATGGGTTGGATGAGATGTGAATGCAACCGCGCCCAGATACGGGACAAAGCACCGTATCTGCTATATGACGTCATTGTCAAAGATAAAATTCTTTCCACAGTTGGGCAGTTTGTTCAAATTTTTCCTCAATAAAGGGTGGAAATCATCAGAATCCAGTCAATAAACAGTCTGTTGTGACTCACCTTACAGATGAACACAAGTTGGAGTCAGTGAGAGGAGCTGCAAAGGCAATTAAAGTATCCTGTCACCTCACTGCGCAGCGTGAGCCCATTTAACCCTCGGAGCTGTAGGAGATGTGCAGATAAGAACCGCGAAGTTGCTGGCATCTTAAGTGACTTTCATCATCCACGGCTGCAGGATGTTTGCTGGGTCAAAACAATCTTCGCTAAGGTCATGACCCCAGTGGTTGCCATGGGAGCTTCTTCTTCTCTCTCCTCCTTGGCGGGGTTGTAAACCAGCCAAGTGCATACCGCCACCTGCTGTTTCAGACGGAGTAGAGACGCAAGTGGGCCCAGGCACAGATCAGTGTTGCTAGTGTAAAAGCAAGCCAGCGGGAAGAGTGGGGGGGGGGGGGGGTGTGTGTGTGTGTGTGAAAGTACCCGAAGAAATATGACTGCAAAGATACTGTGGAACCACACTGCCAAAAGTTAAATTCCTACCTCTTGAGCAAAATAAATGTAACTTTAAATGTCACTAGATGATCAGTGATATTTTTCATCTCCCAAACTGAATAAAGTAATTACACTGGGCTCTAATCAGGGGAAGTGGTGGATCACTGGAGAATGGGCAGATTGCTATCTGTTTGACAGAGACAAGTCAACAACACCTCTATCTCCACTCACACTCCCCCCATGCAGCAGCTCTTTATCTCTCTATTACTTACTGATAGGAATGACAGGATGAGGTGTTTGCTCATGAGCCCATGTTTTAGATACACAACCCAAGTGCCAAAAAGTTGGGGTGTTGTGTTAAATGTTAAGATATTTGCGCATAGTTTCAACCTAATTCTACACAAAGATATTTATTGTTGAAACTCATAAAGTTTATTATTTTGGGAATATACACATTCTAACATGTTCCAAAATAGCTGGAGCAGGAGCATGTTTACCACCGGGATACATCATCACCCTTTCTTCTTCTCCTGTCCTTTTGTAAGCATCACAACACTGAAGAATTAAAGAGGAACCTTTTCATTCTTGCTAGATTTCTAGTTGCGTAATTGTTTTGCTGTCATAATTTACGTCATACATTTCAATGGAAGACTGCATGCAGGCCAGTTTAGGCCACACCCTCCTTTACTGTGAAGCCATGTTGTTGTACAGTCATGGATGAAAGTATTGGCACCCCTGGAATTTTTCCAGAAAATACACCAGTTCTCCCAGAAATTGTTGCAATTACAAATGTTTTTGGTGTACATGTTTATTTCCTTTATGTGCATTGGAACAACACAAAAAAACTAAGAAAAAGCCAAAATTGACATAATTTTACACAAAACTCAAAAATGGGCAGAACAAAATTGTTGACACCCTTTTAGAACTGTGTGTAAATCATTTTATTTCAAGCATGTGATGCTCATTTAAACTCACCTGTGGCAGTAACAGGTGCTGGCAATCTAGAAATCACACCTGAAGCCAGTTAGAATGTCTAAAAGTTGACTCAGCCTTTGTGTTGTGTGTCTCTGTGTGTCACACCAAGCATGGAGAAGAGAAAGAGGAGCCCAGAATCTTCTGAGGACTTAAGAAGCAAAATTGTGGAAAAATATGAACAATCTCAAGGTTAGACCATCTCCAGAGATCCTGAAATTCTTTTGTCCACTGTGTGTAATATAATCAAGAAGTTTATAACAATGGAGCTGTGGCTAATCTCCCTGGACGTGGACGGAAGAGAAAAATGGACAAAAGAATGCAACGTAGGATAGTTGGAATGGTGGATAAACATCCTCAGTCAACTTCCACACAAATTCAGGCTGTCCTGCAGACTCAGGGTGCAAAAGTGTCAGCTGGGACCATACGTGGTCATCTGAATGAGATGTTTACAGAAAACGAAATGAGGCCCACAAAGAAAAGAACACAGTACCCACAGTCAAACATGGTGGAGGTTCAAGGATGTTGTGGGGTTATTTTGCTGCCTCTGGCCCTGGGTGCCTTGACTGTGTGTAAGGAATCATGAAATCTGCAGACTGTCAAAAAATGTTGGGCCGCAATGTAGGGCCTAGTGTCAGAAAGTTGGGTCTGTGTCAGAGGTCATGGGTGTTCCAGCAGGACAATGACCCCAAACATACCTCAAAAAGCACCAAGAAATGGTTGGAGACAAAGCTGGAGAGTTCTGAAGTGGCCAGCAATGAGTCTGGATCTAAATCCCACTGAACACCTATGGAGAGATCTCAAAACTGTGTTGCAAGAAGGAACCCTTCAAATCTGAGAGACCTGGAGCAGTTTGCAAAAGAAGAGTGGTCCAAAATTCCAGTTCAGAGGTGTAAGAAGCTTGTTGATGGTTATAGGAAGTGATTGGTTTCTGTTATTTTTTCCCAAGGGTGTGCAACCAAATATTTAGTTGAGGTGCCAACAATTTTGTCCGGCCCATTTTGTTGAGTTTTGTGTAAAATTATGTCAATTTTGGCTTTTTTCTTCAGATTTTTTTGTGTTGTTCAGTGCACATAAAGGAAATAAACATGTATACCAAAAACATTTGTAATTGCAACAATTTCTGGGAGAAATGGTGTATTTTCTGGAAAAATTCCAGGGGTGCCAATACTTTCGTCCATGACTGTAGGTAGAGAATTAACCAGATTTTCTCTGTTTTTTTTGGATGATATTATGGACATAGATGTACTATCTTATGAGCATGATTTATCCATGAATATTATCTTTAAAAAATGAAATACTTGTGTCTGCATATTGTTGGCGTTGGGCCAAAACCTCATATCTCCATTGTCATGATATGTTTCTTTTCCTTTTATCAGTGCTATTTGCCACCCTTTACATCTGTCATTGGCTTAACCTATTTTAAAGCAATTCAAAGTGGAAAAAGATGCTGAATATGACCATTCAAAGTTAAACTAACTGGAAAAATACAGGATGTTTTTGTTCATGCTAAAATGGTGATTTTGGAGATAAAAGGTTTTGGCCCAACGCCAGTGATAAATGAAAATTTCTGCCAAACATTTAAAACCAGTGTTGGGAGTAATGCATTAATGGTTAGTTAACATCCAGTTTGGCAGACGACGTGATGCTAACTTAAGCACAGAGGCACTCTTGGAAAAGAAGTATGCTCGTACTGCAAAGACTCTCACCAACAAACCCAAACGCCCACACACTGTATGGCTGAACTTTCTGTCTCTGAAATACCAGCGTCATTTTCACCTCCTTGAGATAAAGGACAAAGACGAAAAAGAAAGAAAACTTTTCCATTAGCAGTAGCAGAAGCATGGCTATTCTTCCTGGGGTCCAACACACATAAGGTCATACACATCAACACACAATACAACATTAACAAGCAAACAGCATATACATACAGAAGAGTAACAAAATAGCCATACATTTAACAAGCATAAAGCACTCACATTTTAAACCCATCAAACTTAATGTCTTTCTACCATCAGAGATTACATGCATGCACACACACTACCGCTCAAAAGTTTGGGATCACTTGAAATTTTTCTTGTTTTCCATGGAAAAGCTCATGAAATTAGTCTGAATAGGAAATAAAGCAAATGAACTGGACATGCTGACATCGCCAGAGTTAGAAATAATGATTTTCATGAAAAATGTTCTTTAAACTTTGCCTTCATAGGAAAAAAAAAAAAAAAAAACTTTTGCAGCAATTACAGCTGTGCAGACCTTAGGTATTCTGGCAATTTTCAAGATAATCTGATGAGATTTCCCCCATGCTTCCTAGAGAATCTCCCACAACATGGATTGGCTTGATGGAGTCTTCCTTCGTATCATACAGTCAAGCCCCTCCCACAACAGCTCAGTAGGGTTCAGATCTGTGCTGTCCACTCCATTACAGTCAGAATTCTGCCTGACTGCTTATTCTTTAAATATTTCGTACACATTTTGGAGGTGTGTTTTGGGTCATTATCCTGTCAAAGGATGAAATTGGCCCCAAGCAAGTGCTGTCCTAGGGGTATGGCATGGCATTGCAAAATCTTGTAATTGCTCTCCTTCCCCAAGGTCCCTTCCACTCTTTACAAATCTCCTTTTCTATCTTCTCCAAAGCACCCCAGACCATCACACTATCTCCACCTCTCTTGACTGATGGTTTTAAGCACTGTTCATGCAACTTTTCATCTGTTCTGTGTCTCAAAAATGTTCTTCTGTTTCATCCAAAGACCTCAAACTTGGACTCCTCCATGCTAAACACCTTCTTCTGGTCTTCCAGCCTCCAGTCTTTTTGCTCCCTTAACAGTAAAATGGTTTTCAGCTGTGCAGCATGATTAACTTGGATTAGCAGCCATGCTAGGAGACTGATGCAGAGGACTGACAGTTGCTGAGAACTGTTAGTGAACAGCATGAAAATGTTTTTCTTTGAAAAACAAAGATATCAGCCAGTGATCCCAAACTTTTGAGCGGTAGTTTATATATAGATTTACATGTCACATTGTAATATTCACATAGCTAAACACAACAATTCGGCTAAACTAGTTACCAGAGAGCCCAGCGCTACAAACGCCTTTAACCCTGGTACAGCTCATGGTGGATCTGCAGACCAAGGAGGAGGAGGAGAAGCCACTCCATCCAAACAACCAAGGCTTGGTTTTAAATCACAGCCAGTTAACTGCTACAATATATGTGCCTTAAGTGTTTGCATCCCTCCCACCCCCTTTTTACATCTTTACACATAGTACTTACTTACTCTTCTTGAATTGTTTGTATTGTGTTGCATCACTAAATAATGTAAAAAAAAAAAAAAAGTAAAATAAAATCGCCGCCAGCTGCACAGTGTGTCACCAAGAAAGCGTTAAACAGACTGATAGAGAGGTATGGTGTTAAAATCATGATTCTCTGAACTGTCTGCTGCCTTCAGAGAATAAAGAGCTAAATAGAGATGAGGTAGGACCATGCAGAGACATTTAGAGAACAGTTGTGATTTAATTTGCACACTGGCCATGTAGTACAGCTGTTTCATTTGTCTTAAACAGCCCACAAATTCTTGACTTGAAATAAATGTCAAAGTTTAGAAACTTTTCTGTTGTTTCACCACTTTCCACCATGATGACAGAAGCTACAATGTTATATGAAAATAGTTATTTCCTCTCACACTGACACAACAACACTGATTAATGTGTTGCTTTGATATAAGTTACTAGTTAACTCACTGAGTCCCATAGACGCATCTATATGTCAAAGTGTTTTTCGGCGGCTGGCACAAGGGGGTGCTCTCACGCTCCCTGTGAGTAATTTTGGGGCTTCTGGGATACGTAGTCAGAACACGGAAGAGACAGTAGATCAGTGGGTTAGAAACCCACAGATTATTCAGACAGATTTATGGAATGAAACCATCACTCATGCTCCTGTGGTTTCAGAAGCAGACCTGAGAGAAGAGCAAGCCCCATGCAGTTCTACAACACCGTCTGTTGGCAGAAAAAGAGGTAAGAACAAAAATATTCTATATTATAGATTATATTATATATATATATATATATATATATATATATATATATATATATATATATATATAAAACATATATATTATATTACCTATAATTTACAGGTAGTGCCAGGGAACACGCAAGCAGGAGAGGACGTGGGCGTATAGGGGGGTCCCGTGGAGGCCGTCTAGTTCCAGTGTGTGAATGACAGTGACTGGAAGCATTGTTATGAATTTTACATTAAAAAAACATTTGTAATACAATTTTCAGATGTCTTTTATGTCATTGAAGGCAAAATTATAACATTTTGCTTGACAGACTCTCTTTAACAAAAATGCATTTTTCTCAGCTTTCTTGAAAAAAGTGTTCTTTTTGGTGAAACTAGCCTCTGTTCAACTTCAGATAAATCAAGAATGGAACAAGATGCAAACAAATGTTTTTTTTTTTTTTTTTTACATGATAAAATAGAGAGTTTCTTCTTTCATTTGAGCTATTCTGTGTTTTCAGAGTCATAGTACAAAATATTCTGTGGGTCTTGAACGATGACTTAAAATGGCCAAAAACGCTGGCACAAGCCACTTACCATTTTATAAAAGGGCTGGCACTCAGTGAGTTACTGTAACTAGTACCTAATTTTTAGTGCCTCGCCTATCAATGATCATAACTGATACATAGGCTGAAAATATACACAAAACAATTGCTGATTGTAAACAACTGAGCCTTTTCATTTCTTTTGTACCCAACCACGGCGCTATCACCTGCTACCCTCTGTGCAATGTTCCAGGTGTTGTTGAGCTTCCTGCAACTCCCCCATTCTTTTCTTGCCTGTGTCCCAACTTTTTTGGAACACATTGGAGGTCTCAAATTCAGAATATGTGTATATTTAAAAAAAAAAAGAAAATTAAGCAAAAAAATAGCAGTAGGTACACCAAATATGTTTTCTTTGTGCTGAGGATAATTTGCAAATTATTGCATCTTGTTTTGATTTACATTTACACAATGTCCCAATATTTCTGGAACTTGGGTTTGTAATTTTGCTGCTTTAGTGCGAGTAGACATGTGCATGTCTGGGGATGCAGACTGCATGTGATGCATGTTAAAAATGTGTGGTATTTATGGTTCCTGCAAACCTACAGAGCTTCTTATAAAGACTGACTCCTCGCTGTCTCCCTTCTTCCCTTTCCTTTATCTCTCTTCTTCCTCCCCTGTTAAATCTCTTCCACACCTCTCCCCTCCCCTACAGTCCCTTTCGTCACCGCTATCGTCACCTGCGGGTGTCTGTGTCCCACGATGCATTGCAATCCGCCTGCTCCCCTGACTGGGGTGGAACTGCAGTGACATCTACTGTGAGAGAGGAGAGGAGAGGAGAGGAGGGGAGACGACTGCCACAGTACCTGAATACAACGGGGGATTGTTGGAGCGAGTAAGGAGACTGCTGTAAACGTGCTCACCTTTAACTTCTATAATTAGATATTCAGCTCACTCATTCCATTTCTGCAAACAGGAAACTTTTTTTCCAAAACAAAGAAAAGTATTTCCCCCACTGCAGCAAAAGTTTCCCTGATTTCAACTGTTTCTTTCCTTTTTCTCAGTGTCTTGTATTGTAGCGTTTAATTGCTTCTCTTCAGTAACAACAGCTCTTTTAAAGGATTTTTATTCCAGTCAGGAGGCTTAGATACTGGCTGTCTGTGTGTTTGTAATTATTGTCTTATTCAGTGCCTGTCAAACCCGATTACGTGAGGTCAAGCCCAAATGGCCATCCTGAGCTGATGGCAGTATTTCACAACGGGCATGCACACATACGTCACATACACTGTATCACACACAGACACCTCTAAAGGCTGAAACACCACCGCACATCAGCACAAATATATACAAACACACAGCAAGAAATTCTGCCTTTGACAGGCATCTGTTGCATGAATAATTCATCAGCTAGTTTACATAAACCATTCATTCAGTCATACATGAATTAGAATTACAGTTGCATGTGCAGGAAGCACTCATCATGTTATGATAATAAAGCTGGAAAGATATGCATACTTACAAATTACTTTGGGGAAATCTAGAGAAATTTTCATCCTTTTTCTGCAAATTACATCCTATTTCATAGATATTCTGCAATTAAGGACACACCACATTATTACTCCTCATATGCACAACCTTTATGTCCTGCATAAGGTCTGAATAAGGCTTTAAACAGTTTATTTTTTATCACATAATTTACTGCATATGTTCAAAGCTAACAAAATCCCATTCATGCTTCTTTGTGATCAACAGAGCACATTTCATAACATATTCTATGTTTTCTTGATTAACCGATAAAGTTCTCAGATGCATGGCGGTGCAGGGGTTAGTGCTCTTGCCTTGCAGCAAGAGGGTCACTGGTTTGCTTCCCAGTCAGGGCCAGGGGCCAGGGGCCTTTCTGTGAGGAGTTTGCATGTTCTCCCCGTGCATGTGTGGGTTCTCTACGGGTATTCCGGCTTCCTCCCACCACCAAAAAACATGCTCATTAGGTTAATTGGTGACTAAGTTGCCCGTAGGCGTGAATGTGAGCGTGTCTGGTTGTCTGTCAGCTCTGCAATTGACTGGCAACCAGTCCATGGTGTACCCCGCCTCTCGCCCGATGACAGCTGGGATAGGCTCCAGCCCCCCGCGACCCAGGAACAGAATCAGCCATATAGAAAATGGATGGTCCTTGGTTGTTCTGTAAAAGCGTTACTACATTTCCATCCTTACAAAGCCTTTAGAGATCTTTTTAAAGGGATACTTCAGTATTTTTGAAGTTGTGTTATATAAGGTTCTTGGTGATACCAGTGTCATTAGCCTTCATTTACTTCAGTGAGTGTTACCTCTTCAAACAGGACGACATAGCGTAGCAGACGGCTATATTTGCTCCATGTAATTTACCAGTTAACTCTTTACCTACTGAGCCGGTGCCGGTGCTGTGTTTTATATGTCCGGAGTATTATTACTATAACTCTGTCAAAGTTTCTCCAATCAGAAAAATTCCAATGGTGTTGGAAAGCTGAAAATTGTGGGCATGCTCACATATATGGTTCATTACGGTACTTGTAACCATATGACATGGACATTCATAGCAAAACACCTGAAGTGTCTGTCATGTGCAATAACAATATGTTACTTGAGAATGTTGAGAATGCATTTTTCCACCTTTATTTGCACTAATTGTCGCCTATGTATATAGTTATCTTTTGCACTGTTTTGCACACCCAAGAGTCCTAGACTCAAAAAATGACTGGTGATTGTTCTAAACATGTATAGGTTCACATTTCAAATGTCAAATCAAAACTTCATGCGCAATAACAACATTTCTTCTCATAAAAGCCATGAAAAACAAATCCGTTGTTGTGTTTTGTTCTTTTAAACTGCTGACAATTCCATATAATGTGCAATAATCATTAACCAGATGTTGAAAAGTCAAGTTCAGGTACTCCTGGGAAAAGGGACCAAAGCTCTGAGACTGAGGGCATTTCCTGACTATTTTACAGCCATAATAACAAAATATGTCCATATCGCCAGTTTTAGACTCAGTAGGTAAAGGGTTAAAGGTAAAAATAGGCCAAAACATGAAGTTTGCTCAATTGTATGCTGTATTAAACATTTTCTAAGTGTTCCATTTTTTCACTGTTTGGCACTATTTTGCAATGCAAGCTTCAGCTACCAGCTACATGTTCTTCTGCTTCAGTGTATCTAAACAGCTGTTTGGGTTTGTGGGCTTCTTCAGAGAAAAAACAAAAAACACCAAATTAAACCCAAATAAAACCAAGCACAAAAAGTAAGGACGTTTATGTTTGGTGGATTTTTTCATCGTTGTTACAATACTTCTGACCAATATATTTTGGAAAGCCTGTTTATTGACCTTTTTAATGATGCCACATATATAGGGAACATGCCTTTGTGGGATGAGCAGCAGGGCTGAGTATGTGGGTTGCACCCATAAAAAATTTGCCATATCGTCCCGGCTGATGCCAAACAGCTTATTCTGCTGTTGCTACTGACTCCTCTTTTGGGCTTTTGGTAGCCCCAGGTGCTGCCAATCAGGTGCCTGATTGGCAGCACCTATGAGCATGGCCCCTGCTAGCGTGGCCAGCAGGTGTCTGCTCCAAGAATTGGAGAACCATGATTGACTGATCTGGATAGGGCCTGTGCGATAGGGCAACTTCCAGCTGGTGTTCTGCAAAACCAAGTTGCGGCATTGTTTGGAGTGAGTCCTAGCGATCCAGCCATCACCAAACTGAAGACCAAGTTCCATATAACGGGGGATGTCAGAGACAGAGACGAAGTGGGTGTCACAAGACAATAACTTGTCAGCACTTAGGTACCATGGGCTGTCTTCTACAGATCTGCAGTCAAGGTTTGCAGGACAATATGGCTGACAGCTCTCTGAAAAGACAATCCAGAACTGACTGCACGCAGCCACTCTCTGGTCTCATCAGGCTGCCAGGAGGTCCGCTATGGCTGCCCTGCACCAGCATGCCCATTCACGCTGGTGTTGGCAACACGTGCAGTTGAACCTGAACATGTGGAGGAACGTTATGTTCAGCGATGAGTCCAGATTCTGTTTGTTGGATTTTAGGGTCAACATGTGGAAAAGATGCAGAAAATGCTATGCAGATTGCTGCACTGATAGAGTAACATCTTTTGGTGGAGGTCAGTGTTGTAGTCGAGTCACCAAACCTCGGGTCCGAGTCAAGTCTGAGTCCCTAGTGTTCAAGTCCGAGTCGAGTCTGAGTCACCAAAAAAAAATTTGAGTCGAGTCCTAGACGAGTCCCCAGTACCTAAAACCTAGAGCCAAATTACATGATCAATTATTTTTAAGCCATTCCAGCTTTCCAGATGGGCTTTATTGATGTGTTTCATTAATGTGTGAATTTCTTCAACTTTTATTTTACAGGGCTAGAGGAGCAGTTACACTCTTCATCTATAATATTAGCTACATTAACAGCATAATTTGTGTATTTAGGATGGAAAAATGAGACATGAGATATTCCTTCTTTGAAATGGCTGGATTTATTCAGATTTCTCACTAATAACTAAAATTCCAATTTTCTCCATGGGACATTTTAACACATCATAAAAAGGTCTTAACTTCGTCCTCCTTTCGATACTCCAAAGTCTGAGTTGTCATTAAACACATCATAATTTCACCATATGTCACCTTGTTTAGCTCACTAGTCTGCGTTATCTCGCCAATGTTAATGCAGATTTCAGCGTTGAATTGACATTTTTTAAACTGACGGGACTCACTACAAGGTTTAAGAGTTTTTATCACTCTGTCCCAGACTGAGGAGGATTACTGTACAGCAGCAACAGCAGCTAATATGACCAGTCTGAGCAGCTGATGGAGATTTTCCGCGATTCAAAGGTAGGCTGGCTGCGTTTTAGTTTAATTTCTTGTAGATTACTGCGGGAAACAGAGAAGAGCCACAGGTCAAAGCTTCCTATCAACCTATCAGCTCCTCTCTCTGTCACCGCAGCTCACCCGCTCCACCTCCTCTCTCTCCTCTGGTTGTTTTAACAGACAGCAGGTTAGACTCACGTGAACGCAGGTGAACGCACACTGGACGCTGCATGAACACTGATCAGTTATGAGGGGTTTTCTCACACAAGAACAACAAATATAGAATAAAATAGTCCTCAGCAAAAAAGGTTTGAGTCCTCTTCTTCATCCTCGAGTCCTGACACAGTTAAATCTTGAGTCCGAGTCAAAGTCCGAGTCATCAACGCTCGAGTCCAAGTCGAGTTACGAGTCCGAATCCTGGACTCGAGTACTACAACGCTGATGGAGGTAGTGTGATGGTGAGGCAATCTTAATGCAGAGAGATAACAAGATTACATTCTGCAACCAGTGGCAATCCCACATCTCCACAGTCTGGGACTGGACAATGCTCGCCCCCACAGAGCGGGGTCTATCAGAGACTACCTCCAGAATTTGGGAGTGGAGAGGATGGAATGTCCTGCCAGCAGTCCTGACCTTAACCCCATTGAACACTTGTGGGATCAGCTTGGGCATGCCGTTTGTGCCGGAGTGACCAACACAACCACGTTGGCTGACTTGTGACAAATGCTGGTTGAAGAATGGGATGCCATCCCACAGCAGTGTGTGACCAGGCTGGTGACCAGCATGAGGAGGAGGAGCCAGGCTGTTGTGGCTGTGTATGGTTCTTCCACACATTACTGAGGCTCCCGATTGATAAATATATAAGCTGTTAAACCGCCAATATGTCTTGTTTCTTCAGACTTCAGTCATCAAATCCACCAAACATGAGTCGATGGCAGAATCAGCTGTTTGGCATTGGCAGAGAAAATTTGGCAAGTATTTTATGTGTACAACCCTCATAGTCAGCTCTGCTGCTCATCCCACAAATGCATGCTCCCTACAAATGTGACATCATTTGAGCAGGAAATAAATAGGCTTTCCAGCAGTATATGAATCTGCTAAAAACACATGCCCTTAGTTTTTGTGCTCGGTTTAGTTATTTCAGCTCAGTTTTCCTCTTCATCAGCTGTCACAGTAAACACATCATACCAACTATAGCTTGTCTAATTATCAACCATTCAAAGCATGATGCTATGGTCATTAACTTACTTGGATGACAAATTTCCATCCAGCTCTTCTCATTGAGATGTGTTTTTCCAATTTATCTTTAGAAAGTTGAAGAAGGTCTGTAAAACACCAGCGCTCAGTAAGGCAGGGAGCTCTGGATGGGGAGTGATGCAGGCTGCAGTCTCCTGAGCCGCTATCCTCTGATCAGAAATGTCCTGAAGAAGTGTTGTGAAGTCCCACTTATGACAGCAGTAGTTCTTGTGGACATTGGCTCACAGTTTCCACACCTAAATCACCAGGTAAGCTAACAAGTCTCCACCATAGAGTGTAGAAAGAATTGGACAAACCCTGTATGATGTCAGCTGTCTGCTTACAATAGGTGGACTCAAACTGCTCTTGAAGTCTATCCGTGCTGGCTGAAATCACAGTCTCAACTGGATCAACCTGACGGCCCGCCCACTTAGCTCAACTTCCTGTCAGCTAGCTATTCTGGTTGACAGAAATGTAGCTATCTGTCAATCAAATGAGATGCTCCAATCAGTGCACAGTGAGGTTTTTCCTGAATATAATCTAAACCATTGTGGTACAAAAAATTCACCCCCAGTACAGTGAGAGCAGATGAAGACACCAGCTAATGAGACACAGTTGGTTTTCTGAACCAGGCTGTAAACCAGCTTATTTCTAGAGTAGAAAATGGCTTTAATAGGTGTTCAGACGGGACGTCCAGTGTTCCTGCAGCCAGCCTCAAGTGGAAACTTGCTGTAGTGCAATTTTTTGCACTTCTGCATTTGCTTCATTGTTCAGGACCAGAGGTTGCTGCTTGGTCTCCACAAAGTTTCTCTCCCTTTTCTTCTTCCCGCTAAGTCTCCATCTGTAGAAGTTCCTATGAGTACTCTGGTTCATTAAGATATCCACTCATATCCACAGGAAATGGCACATCATTGTCACTTGAGTCAAAATTGCCCATTTTAGTGTTTTAGTTTAGTTACGTTTTGTTTCCTGTGACGAAGCCTGCAGACCCGAGTAGCTGAATGGATATGCTGAGGCAGAAGAGCACATAGCTTGTAGCTAAAGCTCACATTGCAAAAGTGGCAAATGCAGAGGCTTTCTGGTTGAAAAATTATGTTAAATAATATTTTAGTTATGTGCCTCTGCTTCACCTGCAGCCTGGGTCTGTACCTACTACCCTGTACAGCCTTGCTTCTGTGTGTGCATGCTGTTTAAAGGGGCAAAGCTCACGGAAATCCCTGGAGGCAAATGCCACTACTATTACCAAGTACGTCATACAACCCAACTTAAAAAATACTGTTATAGCCCTGTTAGGAGCAGGACTTTTTTAGAACTTACTTTACATCACTTTGGCTGCAGGGAGATACTAATGGAGACAGGCCTTGACAAAGTATAAGGTAATAGCTTCATTTTTGTTCTATTTTTTCCACAAATACATAACAGTTGTATAAGCTGTACATAGCATATCCATTCTGAGGCTATTTTAAATGTTTGTGTCTGAAAAAATCCTTGCGTTGAAGCCTTATTTGGAGTAAATCTTTCAGCACATACTACATGGCATGTGTGTCATGAGGAGATTACAACAGGCAGTAACATCATCAATCTGATTTATATATTATTAACTATTTTCATCCTCAGGGGCAGGTTCATTCCACAAAGTGCCCGCAGTGTGTGCAGCCCTGTCCATCAGAGGCCAATGACACAGGGACACGTGTCATATAAAAGTATATTAACTCTGATTGATTGACAGGATTATGAGAGCGTGAGCAGCCATGGACCGTCATGTCCGAGCTGGAACACACTGAAGGAAGGGAGGGAGGCAGGGATACCATGTTTGTGTTACAAAGAGTAGAAGACAGAAAGAGAAGGAGGAGGTATGAAGAGAAACTGAGAGATAGAGAAGCAGGAAAAACAGCTCTGTCAGAAAAGGCTGAGGTGGAAAAACAAGGAAGAAATGACAAGAATAGAAGGAGACAAGAAAGGAGAATGAAAGAAGTAAATGTGCTCTGAGGTCTGTCTCTTTCTGGGATTATGAAGGGTGATAGTTCACGGTAGCCCTCAGCTATCTGACCCTGAGAATAACCCCCATCTCATTTAAAGAAGCTTTTATTTTGTTGGAAACTTTTACTTTTAATATCTTTTATGCCTCACATCATGAAGGCCTTAACCTCAGCAGCAACATCTTAAATTTGGAATGTGGGTTAAAGAAGACAGCCATTGTTTCATCTTCATTAAAGTTTCTATTTCTTTATTAAGAAGCTGTTTGTGGGACACAGAGCAATAAAGAATTGCATCTACAGGTGGCATTTAAGACTTAGGGTGGTATCGCATTTTGGACGTGTGTCATGATTTCTGTTCTTGTTCCCCTGTGGTTTTCCTGTGTTTTCTCAGTATAGTTCAGTTAGTTCTTTATCCCTCGTGTTTTCCTTGATTGTTCTGTGAATTCCATGTTTTATTTGTATTAGGACTTCCCCTGTGTTTGTTGTTCAGTATTCCCTGTTTCTTGTTAGTTTTACATTTTCTTGCTTCATGTTTAGTTAATTCCTTGTGCTTTATGTTTAGTTGCTCCTTGTATTTCATGTCTAGTTTTACTCCTCGTGTTTCTTGTTTAGTAATCCTCTGTTTCATGTTTAGTTTTACTCTTCCTGTGTTTCATGCTTAGTTTTACTCTTCCTGTGTTTCATGCTTAGTTTTACTCTTCCTGTGTTTCATGTTTAGTTTTACTCTTCCTGTGTTTCATGTTTAGTTTTACTCCCTGTTTGTATTTTGCTTCCTTGCTCCCTCCTAGTGTCTCATGTTTGATTCTCCTCCTGCTCCAGTGTTGTGTATTGTGAAGTGCTCCATGTTTACTGTTTTATTCTGTAGTTGCCTTCTCTTGTGTGTGATTCTAGTTTTGCTTCCTGCCTCAGTTTCCCTCCACTGTGATTACCTTCACCAGTTCCACCTGTGTCTGATTGTCCACACCTGTCCTCCGTTGTTAATCGCTCCCTGTGCATTTAAGCTCTCTGTCTGTGTCTGTGTCAGTTCATTTGATGTCTTCCTCATGCCTGTTACTCCTCATGCTACTCCTAGTGATTTTTGCCTTCCTGTGGATTTGTTTTTGATGGACTTTGTTTTTAGTAAGTTTAGTGTTTGACTTCAGATTGTTTAATTAAATCAGGTATTTGTTTTACCTGCATTTGGGTCCTCCCTTTTGAGTTTTTTCCCTGCAAACCTGACAACATGGGCCTGGAGCTGAGTACACTAGACCCCAAAGTCAAGCTGTTTTCAGTTGGAGGGTTTTCAAGCAGTCGCGGTCTCTTTAAGGCAGGGGTGTCAAACTCAATCACAGCAGGGGCCGGATTCTGAATTAAGGTTTAACCTGAGGGCCTAACAGGGTCAACATTTAACCATAAACTGTCAACTCATTTTCACCAGTGATAAATTATGGGCAAAAGAAAACCTTTTGAAATTTAAAAAAGTCCAAATGATAAGTTTAAGAGCTCAAACTCTAAGATAGAAAAATTCAAGGGAAGGCTACTCAAGGGATTTCTGGATTCAACAAGTCTGACCATAATCAGGCCTAGGTTTGGCTTGTGATACTGAACCCAGGTTTCCAGAAATGTGGTTAATTACAGGGAATTTATGATTTAACAAGGAGGGGGCAATGACATTTTCATAGGGCCAGGTTGATTTGGATGGCTTTATTCCCTTTCATCCCTTGCCAAAGAAGACACATTTCAACACTATCCAGAAGAAAAGTGGAGATATAGGATCTGTTTCCAATGGAGTCACATCTGTCACTTTATTCATTTGTTATTTCCCATGGCATGCTTATAAAAGCTCATGTTTGAGCAAGTATTCAACCAATCAAAGAGGCGGAGAACAGGAGTTGTTACTTCATTCTCTTGGGTCTGTTGTAAGGTATTTGGATATTTCAGATGATTTTAAGGGTGTGTATGGTCAGCATGCTCTATATTTTACTGTAAGAGTGGAAATTCACCTCTGACCTTGTAATGGCTCCCATTAGTCCCAGTTTAAATGTGTCTCACTTCTCTATGGAGTATTTGATACAGGGACAGATCCCTCAAACAGACAAACTAGGGATGTCGTTGTGGTGCCATTAATATTATGTGGTCATATTTTTATGTATACAGGAATAAAAGCCATTATTTAGATGGTGGTTTCACATTGAAGTCTGGTTAATTTCATCTGTAAGAACACAAGCACACTAGACTCAAGAGGTAGCCTTGAACATGATTCATGTGTTCTTGAGCCCAGTTGCTCAGGTACTTGTCAGTAGGCAGAGTTGTAAAGGCAGGTCTCTTCAAAACACCCTCGTATCTGCACAGAATGTACCCATTTTTTATCCTCTGAGCTGCCTGGTAGAAACGGATTCAGGAAGGAAGTAGTCAAGTGTTTGTATCTTAATATTGATAAACATCCACAGTAGCAGGATGGACTCAATGTCCACACAACACTTTAGCTAATGCAGACCTGCATGGCTGCCATTGTTGCTTTCTCTTCTTTCTTCCTCTTGGTGGATTTGCAGACCAACTAGACACCTTTGACCAGGGGTGTCAAACTCGAGGCCCTGGGGCCAAATCCAGCCCGTGGTACAGTTATACCCGGCCCACAAGACAATTTCATATTGTTGTTATAACTGACCCTAAAATACGAGGTCTGCAGATATCCTTCAGTATAAAGATGTAAACTTAACCTTGATGAAATGAAATATCCTTAAGTCATAAAAATGTAAAAAAAATATAAAGAGTAAAAATAATTAGATAAAAAGAAATGTGGGGAATTCATTTGTGTTTTCATTTCATATTTTCAATTTTGCATAGCAAAATACATATCTATGATTTGGACTTTTATCTTATGTTTTAAACTGTTATATTTGCAAATATTGACCTTTTACATTATAACTTTGATTTTTAGCTAATATTTAGGCTTTTCCAATTTATTGTTTAGATTTTTTTATCACACATTTTGACTTTTTATATTTATTATTTTGACTTTTGTCTAATATTTTGGCTTTTTCTGTTTACAACTGACTTTTTATCTCGTTTTTTGACCTTTTAGGCTTACAATTTTGAATTTTATGTCATATTTTGGCTTTCAAAACATGATTGTGACTTTCTTTTTTATATTTGACTTTTATAAACATTATCTTAACATGTAATTTTGTGTTTTGAACTGTTGCACTAATAATTTTAATTTTTTATCTCAGATTTTGAGCCTTTTAACTAATCATTCTGACTTTTTGAATCTTAAAATCATTGATCGTCAGTGCTTATTTTTTTCCCCGTAATGTTTTACCAGTGAAAACACCACAGTTTGGTTTAATCTGGACCCTGTTAGGTCCTCAGGTTAGACCTTAATTCAGAATCCGGCCTTCTGTGATTGAGTTGGACACCTGTGCCTTAGACCTTGTTCCCCAGTAGAGAATGATGAAAGTAGACCAGTAAAGGTGAGGGGGGAGCAATCATGCCCAATATAAAAATGTCCTCAAATAAACGCAGCGTGTGCTGTATAAAGATCAGAAATGAATGATTAGAATGATGATAAACTTCATCGATGCAGAGCTCCCTGCCTGGCTCTGCTTGCACCCCTCTAAGAGAGAGGTAGTTAAGCTGCTCCGCTGTGGCCTACGAGAAACATTTCAACAGCAAAACACAAACAGGCTCTGCAGCACTAGACTGCTCAAACTGACAAAAACATAACAGTCTGTAAGAGTGGTAGAAAATAAAATAACATGTATGTACAATGCATCATCATAGTGGTTTGGACATGCTTCTGCACCAGTGCATACTCACATTGTATGCAAACAATGAATGAGGCTGAGGAGTGGGTTGTTTAATGTGCAGAGGTGGTAGTAACGTGTTACATTTAGGTTTTATTAGAAAAAATCCTACTTCTTAGAGTAGTTATTGAGCAAGGTACTTTTTAACTCCTTCTCCGTTACATTTGTGATTCTAAAACGACACTTCTACGCCGTTACACTGGGCATGCACTGGTCGCTACTTTTACTTGTCTATAATTTATTTTCATGAAGTATTTTTTTATACTCAGCTGAGCTCTCACAGCAGCGTGAGGTAAAATCCTCAGCACCACAGAGTAAATGGAGGAGTGGCCCCTCCCCCTTAGCTATCAACAGTTGGAGATGAAAAATCTGCGTCTCCTTCAGAGGATCATGGTCATCCCTGGTCCAACATCAAGACTCTCTGCCTTTCAAACGACGAGGAACAACAGCCACATAATGCGCTGCCTACTGTGTCTACCAAAACGGTGGAAATCTTAAGCTTCAAAAATAGCAAGTCAAAAGAAAGCACGTTATGGTAAGCTAAACAAGCTAACGACTGCACTGCTGGTGAGTTCAAATCTCTGTTTTAGCCTGCGGACTGCAAAGACACAGCTGTGTCAGTGATAAATAATGTCAGGTGTCCAACCACCTCTGCAACAAATAGGATTTTACACGCCATTATTCAACGTTACGTCGTAGGTGATGCTACTATCGTGTGTGTGGCATATCTCTGATGTCAGTGATTATACCTAACATGGTTATAACCTGGGGCTAGTGGGACAAATTTGTCTTTGGTTTAATAAGTTTCAGCTTGGCTCGCCAAATTTGTTGAGTGATAATCAGGATAAAAATTCATTAATTGGACCTAAAAAAAAAAAAAAAATTTTAAAAAGGGCCAAAAGTCAGAAATGAGGACAGTTCATAAGACTGATTTCATAAATATGAGCCAAAATTCATCAAGACATGATAAAATAAATATAGTGCGTATGAAAGTAATACATTTAAAGTACAAATTCATTATGTGAGATTGAAATCATCATGTAGAAATAAGATAAATATTATGAGAGTAAGAGTCTGTTTTTTTCTCATTATATTGAATTTTTATCCCATTATTGTGATTGACAAAAATAACCTGACTTCTGCTTTGAGTATTAATTTAATTTTTTAATATATATATATTTTTTACTTTCAGCAAGTTATGCTGCTTTATTTATGATAATGTACAGTTTACATAACTGCCTCTGAATAATATGTTGTAATGCAATACGTTTAATTAAACCATGGTCTTGGTGAATACTCGATTCTGATTGGCTCTGGAAATTCCATTGGTGTCTATTAACTTCTGATATACGGACATCTTTCGAACTTCTCAAGTAGTCCCGGTCAAAAAAATCTTGTCACTGTTCCAAATTAATGCGCAGCAGCCGTTAGCCGTTACTATAGCAACCTGACAGTCATATTTTCTGAGCAGGGAGTACAGTGCTGCCAGCCTAAGGAGCCTGTGGACCGGCATCAACCATCACTTTACTGACATAAATATAATGACAGACTCCAGGTTTAAGACCTGTAACCTAAGACAGTCTTATCTTTTCTATCCAACGTTGTTGACATAAACAGGAATATGTATGTATGCTCTCAGTTGTAATGAGAGGTTCTGTTCTGTGTTTACTCATGTAAAAGAGCAGCGACAGTAGCCAGTGATGTGCGCTGGATATATGTGACAAAATGCGCATGTGCTGTGTGTCTATTGACGTGTGTCAATAAAGTTTTCTCCTTCTCAGAGAGAGGGCGCGAGATCCAGTTAGAGCGGCGCTGATGCCCCACTGTGTGATTATTCCTCCGTTAATAATTCGGTCGTGGATATGCAGGTTAGAAACGCTGAGCAAACCGACTCTGCTAACAGACGTACGTCTTGTTTCCAGGCTCACCTTAACACTGAGTGTCACTACAAACTCACTTCCCTCCTGTTCTAACTGCTATAAACTATTGACAGAAGATTCAAATAACACAAACAAAAGAAAAAAAAGCCATTATTTCTCTGTAGAGCCAAAGAAAACGCTTCTGATAAACCAGCGGACACAGCACCTGCAGGACAGCTCTGTTTCACGTCTGTGACCTCGTAGTGCTGAAGGAGGAATTATTCTGTTTATTCAAACAGCTGGTCTGCTAAAACTAAGCTTTCTATCAGAGACTGTTCACGTTAACGTACAGGTTTATAGTCTGATCATGACTCCCCGTCTCACTCATCTTCATGTCTTTTCATTGATAAATCCGTTCAGAAAGTGCACTGAGCAGACGTTTTTTTTGTTCCGTTGTGACTTGGTATCTATGGCCCGTCCTATTTACTGGAGCACTGAATAACATTACATTCCCTAAGATCATTATGGGATTGGAACAACTATTCCAGTTATTAGTCAAGCCCTCAGGCGTTGCTAGGAGAAAGAAGTTGTTGTTTTTGTAAAACTTTTTTTTTTAGATCAAAACACGTATGAAATTATAAATTTGTAATTTTATTAATTATTTTCATTGGCAAGTGACCATGGTATAAGCGGGTTACTGCCCTCTACTGCGCGCGTCGCCGTGAAGTGCATTAATCCCTGATAATTAGACACCTCGTCGGGCATTAACCCTTACATAAATGACACAAAATAAAGTTACTCATGAAGTTACTCACTGCTTAAGTAGTCTTTTCATAAAGTACTTATTTACTTTTACTCAAGTACTTATTTATGAGTACTTTAACTTCTACTTGAGTAAATGTTATTGTTAAGTAACAGTACTTTTACTTGAGTACTGTACCTGTGTACTCTACCCACCACTGAACACGTGTATCACTGATTCTCAGCTTCCATGATTCATGATGTGCTGAGCAGGCAGATTTGCCCTTGGTTACTCCATGTTCTTTCTCAAAGGTTGTTTTCATATGACGAGAAATCACAGCCGAGGAGACAAGATGGGGCCAGGAAGTGAACTTTGCACAGAGAAATACTGTAAGAGTCCAAAAGTTTTCTGCTGTTTGCAGCTCCACTTACTCTTTAAATGGAGAAAAAACAATGTTGAGCTACCTTTAGCCTAATTTCCACCAGGTGGTCTGGTTTGATTCAGTACGGTTTGGTATTGTTCTGTATGCTAAATACCAAAATCGTTTGCATTTCCACAGACACCCATACCCTCAGTTGGTGGACAGGCTGCAAAGGCTATGCTTGTGAAGTCACATGCAGCGGGAGTGTGCTAGTCCAGCCAGAGTTTTAGAAAGGATGAGTGACAGAAATCAGTACAGCAGGGGTGTCAAACCCAATCACAGCAGGGGCCGGATTCTGGATGTAGGTCTAACCTGAGGGCCCAACACGGTCAAGATTTAACTGAAAACCATCAACCATGTTTTCATAGGTAATAAATTTTAGGGGAATCAAACAGCGATGATAAATGATTTTAATATTCCAAAAAAATAATAATAATAATAATTAAATTACTAAATATCACAGCATCAATGTTACTGTGTGTCCGTGTCAATTAAATGCTAAATAAGTAAATAAATGAGTTTAAAGGATAAAAATCTGAGATAAAAAGTCAGCTTTATTAGGGAAAAATGCCTGACCAAGACATACCCAAAATGAAATAACTGTCCTTGAACCCTTTGGTGCACATGCATGGGGTTGGTCTCTTTTGAAAGATAACATCCTTAAGTTTTTTCACAACAATGTGGAATCCCTGTAGGGGCTACTACAACTGATTTATTGTAGTTTGAACATAAAAGTACAAATATTTCCATCCTCTCCTGGCTTTTTTCATCATAAACAGCTAAAAGTGACTTGTGTGTAATGCTTGAATACAAGATGAGAGCAGAGTATGAAGTCCTACATACTTACACACAAAATTTCATCAAAAACATCAATATAAGAGTATTTTACAGCTGTTTATATAAGAGAAAGCACAGGCTTTCCTAAATGTGCCATTTGGAGACTCCAAATTGGCACCATGGACACCCAAGTTGATAAAACATCTATAACTTTCGAATGCTTTGGTGTACAGTCATGATCTTGGGCTCTATGGAAAGGTTAGACCTAGGGGCATCTTACTATGTAATCTAATTCACTATCAGTAGCACTGTCAGAGAATCAGCAAAGAAAAAAGGACATTTTGTGCATTTTTCTCTTTTTGCAGCTAAAAAAGGTCAATACAAGTGGTTTGGTGGAAAAAAAAAGTTTATGTAAAAACATCATAAATAACACAACAAACTATTTACATTACAGTTTCACACTTCTTACAACCTATTTACAACTATCTACAGTCCATTTGCATTGTGCCAGGCATTATAGCAGTCCTAGTGGCCACAAAACACAGTGGGATGTTGCAGGATCCACACTTTATGGGGGTCTTCGAATGGCACTGCCTGCATTGCAGTCTGCCTGTAGTGCTGTCACCAGTTAGGTATCCTGGCCTGTGATGTGCTGGCTGTTTTGTTTTTGGGAAACCAATCCTGTTGGTGCGGATGGTTCCACACACCCAGACCTTTTCTGTAGCAGATCCTGGCAGAGGGCTGGACTCTTATAAAAGTTGTCCACAAACAACTCATAACCTGTGCTAAGGAGTGCGGTGTCCAGCAGCTGGGTCACTGACTCGCACCTGAAACCCTTTTCACTCGATACCTGCTTCCCTTGGTACACAAGAAGTCCCAGGTGTAGCCACTCTTGGAGTCAGCAAAGACAAACAACTTGTATCCCTACCAAACAGATTTGTTCTTCATATATTGTTTCAGTCCAATCCGTGCCTTTGAAGCAACCCTTCTTTCGTCTATCGCCTGTGCTGAGTGATAATTTTGTTTGCACGCAGCAAGAATCTCCTCATAGAGGAGCTTTATCTTACATAGGCAGTCATAAGTTGGTGTGCCTCGCTGTTGGTCATTGGCCGCATCATCCGTGCTGCTGCTTATATGGAGGGATTGGTTGATCCGCCTGAATTTATTTCTGGACATTACAGTTGGAGGAAATGGCAGGCTGTACAAGTTGCCCCCTCTCAAATAGTCTGTGAAAGCTGAACACTTCACAACCCCCATGTAAATTACCAGAGCCATGAATGGAAACATGTCCTGAAGAGTAATGTCTGCCCAGGGGTTTGATGCTGTTGTGTGGTGTGCGCTTCCATATTCATTAGTGTTGGATACAGTTGTTTGGATGACAGAGTTTGTAAAAAAACATCTGGAGGAGCTGGAGGACTGTGTATGCTGCTGCTGGGATGAGTTTGGGTCCAGGGGCATGAACTGGTCTGAAGACAGGCTGGGCAGGTGTTATGTCAGGGTCGCTGACATCCAACCACCTCTCCTCTAGGAGACCAGATGAGGTGCTTGGCTCGCTACTGGATCTAGCTCTGCCTCTTCCTCTTCCTCTTCCCTTGATCTTCTGCTAGGTGGTGTCTGAGAGGTAGAAGGATGAAGCTCCTCATCAGATTCCTCTGAGCTGCTCTCCTGGAATGCAGCACTGTGTGGCCGTTTACCAGCTCCAGATGTCTCAGGCTGCCAGGTTTCATCTGATGAGCAGCTGTAATGTAGACATAATGAAAGAAAGTGTCAATTTACCAAACTAGATTCAAGAGTCCTTTAATTGACATTGAAAACACAGCACAATTATATTGTACTAATGTGAAAAAGCCGTGGTCATAGTTATAAGTAGGTAAAGAGGAAAAACATAAATAAATAAAACACTGATATTTTATAATTCACGTTCATCTTTAAAACACACACACACACACACACAATGAAATATTGACATGCATCTACAGACCAATGCCTCACAAGTATAAAACACATGCCTCTCACACACCTCCCTCTACACAATGGCCTAGAACAATGATCATCAACTGGTGGCCCGGGGGCCATATCAGGCCCCCCAAAGCTTTCTGTCCGGCCCCCAGAAGGTCATGACAAAAGTGGTTCAAAAGGCGTTAAAGAATGTCAAAAAATGGTCAAAGAGGCAAAAAGTATCAAATTGGGGTTAAAGTGTCAAAAATGAGTTAATACTGGTGCTATGTGGGCAGGCCTGTCTTCTTGTGGCCTGCTGCACAATAATATGTTAATCAGACCGAATATTTACGTTATTTTTGTCTATTTTAAAGTCCGGCCCCAGAGTTTCTGCCGAGACTAAATTTGGCCCTTGTGCAAATGTACTTGATGACCCCTGGCCTGGAAGCTACGCCATGACACCCACTCACAAACAACCCCTCCCCCATGGGGGAAAGTTTATATGCCCTTTCAGGAATCTGCCACGGTCATAGTAAAACGTAGGTAAAGACAAATAAAAAGATAAATAAATGAAAAGTATCATTTTTATATAATTCACATTCATCTACATCCCTCTGTCTTACTATGGAGCAGGTAACAAAACACGCAGACAATCAGCAACACGCCTTCCCCTCACACAATGAAATAGACCGCTAACAACCCCCTCCCTCAGGTAACAGTCTGAATAAATACTAGCACCCCTCCCCCCCAGGTAGCAATCAATGAAAACTAAGACACCAACAACAAAATCATACTGCACTAATGTGAGGATGGCCTCATCAGAGTAATGAGTAGGAACAGAGAAATAAAAGAGATGAAACATAAAACTATTTTGTAATTCAGATTTTTCTACAAGCCAATGCCTCACAATGTATCTGAGAATGAAACACACACTCACAGCCTCTCCCAACAACAAAGTCACAAACAAGTAGTGATTTCAGTGAATACTAAAATGCCCTCATAGTATTATAATAATAGAAATATAATTATATAATATTATATTGTAATATTATTCTGTCGGGACGATATTTTTGTCTTATTTCTGTAAAGCTGTCATAACAACATAGTAATTACTTACATGTCAAGAGCGATGTCTTCCCCCTCCTGGAATCTCTCCTCCTTCGAAGAATCAAAATAAGAGACCTCGCTCTCCTCAGACCAAATTTCAACTCCTGATTCATCACTGTCCCGTCGTACACACATTTCCATCGCCTCAGTGATGCTAAAAACATGCTTGCCACTTGCCATAACTATTTTCACAAAGTTCGTGCGTCTGCTCCGGTCTGCTCTGTTTACGCACGGCTCTGTGTGCGTCACAGGAGCCTGCTCAGAGCTTAACGCATGCATCTTACCTCATGTAATGTAACCTGGACCTCCACATGTTATACATCATTACGTTACATTGTTGGAAAGGTCAGTCTATTGGCTAAACAATTCACCAGTCAAAAAGAAGCTGCTTCTCATTGGCTTAAAGTTTGGAGGGCGGGAGTCCGGGTGGGTCTTGTCCAAACTGTGGTTGCTGGTTGGACATTAGAGCCTGTGGATTGGAAATAGAAAGTCCGATTGGATCAAATGAGGTGTCAATCGAGTGAGTTCTTAAAAGAACCCTGCAAGGGTGTAGTGGTTTCACTGATAACCCTTACTGAGGGTTCCATTTCACCCTCTAAGGGTTTCATCCAGATCCCACACAGGGACCACTTTCTAAGGGTTTTGCTAATAACCCTCTTGTCTTCTAATGGTTATATGAAGAACCACATTGTATTCTACAGATCAGGCAAAAACATCAACTAATAGTCTAAACATGCACAATAACAACTTTGCAATGAACATGAACATTATAAAAATGATGCATGTTTAGTCTATTAGTTGATGTTTTTAGTGAGAAGTGTTTTTTGAAGTGTGACACCATGAGTGAGGGGGTCAATGTTGCAGACCACCCTGTCTGTATGTGACTGTATCTGCGGTTTAGAATAAATAATAGCAGCTCATACTTCATGTGTGGGAGTTTGTCAAAGTCATTCAAGTTTTCTGGGAGCCATTCCTCATCACTGCTCACCACAATACGAAACTAGAAAAGCACCCAGAGAACGCAGACTTCTGCCACTGGCCCTGTCTCCCAATAAAGAAGAGTCCTTTAAAAAATTACTGGATCCAGACGGTGATCCAGATCAGCCAATTACTTCCTCTCTGGTGGGGTGGAGACTTGGTGAGGCAAAGTATCTGCTTCACCATGTGAGTTAGTCTTGATGAAAGTGTTGTCTGCCGGTGCCAACAGATGCACTGACAGTCTCACCCATGGTTTCTTGAAAATTCTGAAATAGCCCCTCCCCTTAAAGAACTAAACATACTAAGTTATCTCAGCCAAAGACCCTGTAAAGTAAAAAGAAATCTGTATTTAGGTCTGTGGTATGATAGATCACTGTGTTATGAACCCCCAGGTCAAATTTCAGTCACATAAAGCATCTCCAAGTTTATAAAATTAAGCTTCAAATCATGAAAAATGAGGCAGTAAAATCTGCTCCAGGATGGTGTGGGCATGTCTGTTGAATGAGCTGAAACCACGCCCACTCAGGACACGGGCAGTCTGCAGCATTAACCCCCTCACTCATGGTGTCATACTTGGAAAACTATTTTCCCCTAAAAACATGAACCAATCAACAAAATGCAGAACTATAACTTTGCAATGAAACATGAACATTATAGAACGGTACAAGAGTACAAGACTGAATTCCTTTGCACAGAATTAACCAGAAGTCCCTGCTCCAGGTGACTGCTTCCTTCCACAATATTGTAGAGTTAGAGGGGCGGGGTCATTCTCTACTGTGGGCTCATGACATCGTCAGTCCACATATTGGCCCTGCCCACGTGAAACCAAGCCAGAAAAGGGATGAAATGGCCTAAATCCAGAATTCAGTCTCATGTAGATCTCAGAGTTTTCACATGTTTACAGCAACCATACTCCAACATTTCTAGAGTGTTAAGATAAAAAACTTTGGATTTCACTTTACAGGGTCTTTAACATGATCACTGCATTGCATCTTTCAGCTGAATAGTACAAACGACTAATTTGATTTAGTAATGTCAAAGTTTTTTGACAAAACATGAAAGAATAAGTAATGATTGCTAAAAAGTTTAAGTAGAAGTGAAATCCAGGTTTACAGTGTAGTCTGTATTAAACCTTGAGCACTAATAACTTCCTTACCTAAGTACGCTACACAGGGGAATTTTAGTTATTTGAACTTAAGTTCTTTACTTAAAAAGCCTTTTTAAGTACAACACAAAAATCTCTATTTTACTCTACTAGGGTCATAAAGTTAAAGTTACTTGGTTTTTTCAAGGCAATCGGTTTGCATGATTTTTTTAAGTGAGGTTAACTAATTAGATTTTACAGTGTACTAGTAGCAAACATGGGCAAGCCCAGGGGCCAACATGGAACCCATATGGGTGCCCACATGGACATGCTGGCTGGGATTGTATGGCATGAAAGGATGGAAAAGACATTTAAGACTGTGTCAGAACAAGTACAATGAATTGATAAGGGTATTACAGATACATCTGCATTAAAAATACTATTTGAAACATGGCTAAACATTTGAATATTTGAGGGTGAGGATCTTCTAATACACATGTTTTCAACAGCCCTCGAAGAACTCCTTCTTTCAAAAATGGTTCTATGTATTGAAATGGTTCTTACAGGAACCCTTAGTCTTACAAAGAACCGTTGAAGAACCCTTTTTTTTTTTTTTAAATAAAGGTTTTTCAGACACAAATGGTTCTGGGTAGAACTTCTGCCCTTCAAGAAGAGCCCTTTTGGAACCCTTATTTCTAAGAGTGCAGGGGAGGATTCACACCTCTCATTTTGGTTCGGACCAAACAGAAAAGTCAGAAAGTCTAGACCAAAGGACGTAGGTGAGAAAACCCCTTAGTCATAGTTTTAGTTGACGACGTTAACACTGCTTGCAGCCTCATACAAACAGTCCTGCTATACCGTAAGAGAGCCATCCTCTGTTAAAGTGAATATGTAAAACTGACATCTACAGTATGCAAGTTTTAACATGTAATATTGACCTTTTTTACATCTTTTAATTAGGTAGCTTAGGGGGGAAATCGTCTCCATGGGGTGAAAAGCCTGCATATAATATGACCGTTCCTGTTTTATTCAGCAGGTAAAAAACAAAACAACACAAAAAAAAAAAAAAAAAAAACCAAACAAACAAAAAAAAATGAAGACTGCTGATGGACTCACTCACACACAAGTCCTATCTTGTTCACTCCTGGTTATTTTGACCCCATTTAACCTTCATATTGATTTTGTTTTTGCCCACGAAGGCATTATTCTTGAATTTATTCACTGTAAACAACTTGGGAAGTTGTATGCATGAAAACTAAGAATGTATTATGCTCATAGAGCAGCATGTAAATTTTATTAATTCACTGAGCCTTGCCCCTCGCTGTGATTGAGGTGTTTACTCCGTTGCATATGTTTATAAGTCAGCAGAGGGAGAGCACCTGTTCAGTGGCCCATTCTTTCTTGTTATGCTTGGCAGGGTGATGGAGCACGGAGCCATAGATCAATATTCACCCTCTCACACGCGCTCCCCTGTGTGGGCACCCCACCACATCGCCGCGCAACCAAAGAAAAGCACGTAAAGCTGAATAAACACATAAATACACACACATTTGCATGAGGGGCTGTGCCCGTTAGCTCATTTTCAAAGTTATGAGATGATTAGCATCCCATTAACGGTGGTTTTTCCTGCCCTGCGAAGCCCCTCTTTATGCCATAGGTGCTACAGGATGATGAAGCATTGTTATCAGGGGCCATGAATCATCCCCTTCCTCAAATTAAACATGCTACGTCATATACACATTATGGAAAACCTGCAGCTCAGGATGGGTCTGTGTGCAGAAATGACTGAGTGCCTAGTGTCCCAGTTAAGTGTAATAAAGCACAGGGCTAAAATAATGTGATGACTTTAATGAGCAGACCATCCATGCATTCAACTCCCTCAGTACCCCCACACCCTCATCCTCCATCTCCCTCCATCACCGGCTCCTCGCAGGCCCTCCCCCTCTCCCCTTATCCATCTCCTCGTGTGTGTTAGTGGGATTGTTGTGTGTGTGTGGGGAGGTTGGATTTGCGCTTGCAGGTAATGTGATTCGACTGGAACGATTAATCTTGCTCAGGTGAGAGTGCAATGGGAGAAACGAGGGAGGGCAACAGACGGAAGAGAGACGGGAAGAGATGGTTGTTCAAATGTAAGAGGGAGAAAGAAAAGAAATGAATGGGAAGAAAGAGAAAAGAACAGTGGGTGAATTATGGTCCCTCGCTCTTTTATCGCTCTCCTTCATAAGTTTAGTCCTCCTTTATTGCCCTCTGATCCCATTGTTTTATTTGTTGTGCCACCTATTATTGTTCCCAAATTTTCTCTTACCCTTCCACCTCAACTGTCTTGAAGTTTATCTTTATTCTTGCAAAGTGTATTCTTTCCACTTTTACTTAAGTCCCAACTCCTGACCAGAGGTCTGCAGCAGGGCTGGAGGAGGACTCATTTTCGCTCCTGGAGTTTCATGGCTGTAGATGATTAATGGTTTAGTGGTTTAACCCTCTGAGCCCTACACTGTTTTGCAACCATTTTGTCTCACTTGGACTTACTATCTTGAGAGCCTGTTAAACATGAGTACAGTCAACCATGGTAAAAGCCATTACCCACAAATGGAGAAGACTTGGAACAGTGGTGAACCCTCCGGAGTGGCCGGCCTACCAAAATGACTCCAAGAGTGCTTCAACGACTCATCCAGGAGGCCACACAAGAACCCAGAACAACATCGAAAGACCTGCAGGCCTCATTTGACCCTGGTAAAAAGCTTGTGAAACATCAACCTGTGGTGAACAGTCAAGCTCTAAATATCTTCTGTTTTCTTAAGATGGGTGAGTCTGGGTTTATTGAACGCTAAGAAAACGTAACCTGCCTGACTGCAGTATTCCAGCTGTGGCGTTTAGTGGAGGAGGGATAATATTATGGGGCTAGGCCCCTTATCTTCAGAGAAGGCCAGTCTTAATGTTTCAGCATACCAAGACATGTTGGGCCATGCTTTGCTTCCAGCTTTGTGGCTAAGGTTTGGATTCAACAGATTAAATGGTATTCCAGACCATTGCTTAAGGATCTTTGATCCAGTCCTCACCTATGGCCTTGAGCTTTGGGTAGCAACCAAAAGAATGACATCATGATTTTTTAACAAGTCAGATTCAGTTATGTTTTATTTTTGTGATTAAATTAGGGCAACACAGTAAATAGTAAACATATTGCCAATCATGATAATAAGAATATCTTGATTTATAACGCCATGATGGATTACGGCAAAAAATAGAAAAACCAGTGGCATTCCAGGGGCGGAGCCAGTGATAGCTGCGTTCAACCAGGGCCCCCTAAAATCTGATCAGCCCTCCCAAAACCCTTAAAATGATTGTCTATTTGCCTTGTCAGCCATTTAGCTGTTTAAGCATACCCATTCACTAACAATAGCTTTTAAAGATATATTTTGGGGATTTTCTGCCTTTATTGTAATGAAGAGAAGAGCTGATAGAGGCAGAAACAGGGATGAGAGAATTGGGGTAAGACATGCAGAGGTGTCAAGTAACAAAGTACAAATACTTTGTTACCTTACTTAAGTAGAAATTTGGGGTATCTATACTTCACTGGAGAAATTATTTTTCAGCCGACTTTTTACTTCTACTCCTTACATTTTCACGCAAATATTTGCATTTTCTACTCCTTACATTTTAAAAATAGCCTCGTTACTCCTATTTTATTTCAGTTTGTTTTCATTCCATTTTATCATCATTCAAAAAGCACCAATAAAAAAAACAAAAACCTATTCAGATAAACCGCGCCATCTGGATAGCTGAATTGGATTGTGATTGGATGAGAAGTATAAACATAATACCATTCTGACACCATATTGGTTTGTACGTGATCCATCGCACCTGCACACGACACAAATCACGCCACACTCCAGCAAGGAAATAGCAGATGTACGTAACATAGTACGAAGATGTCTGTAGAACAGACTCAAGAGAACTCGAGTGAAATGACCCAACCAAGCACCAGTGAGGAGGTTGGTAGTACACTTCAATGGTTCTTGAATGTATTGACATTGTACTAAAATGCATTCACTTTCAATGGGCATAAATACGGCTTAAACAGGTGCATCCAGAAAAATGTTTGTTTTTGGGGGGGGAGGTGGGGTAGTGCACTATAGGCCCCTGTGGCACGGCCTAAGCTTTTGTCCTTAATGGCATTTTTTTCCCCCTTACATTACTTTTACTTTTACACTTTAAGTAGTTTTGAAACCAGTACTTTTACACTTTTACTCGAGTAAAAGGCTTGAGTTGATACTTCAACTTCTACAGAAGTCTTTTTAAACCCTAGTATCTATACTCCTACCTGAGTAATGAATGTGAATACTTTTGACACCTCTGAAGACGCGCGGGAAAGAGGCCACATGCTGGGCTCGAACCTGGGCCGCCCATGTACACATGGGGTGCAACCTAACAGCTAGGCCATCTGCGCCCCTCTAAGCATGTTAGATTGGCATCACTAACTTTAACACCCTCAAAGTGAGGTATTTGAAAGTGGCCCCACAATCCTCATATCTGTATATGGCCCTCAGTGGAAAAAATGTGGATTCCCTTCATCTTTACCAATACAGCGATTATTCATGTGATTAAAATTTTACATAAATGTTGGTATTGAGGCATCTTCAATGTTAAATAAGTGGGTGCATTTATAAAGGGTTATGGGTTGCTAATTTCAGTGAAGAGACTCCAAAGTTGAAATAAAAATGCATCTAAGTGTCTGTTCATGCTTTGCAGATGAAGTAAAAGTAAATATATCTGATTTTATTTGTAAAATGACTTGACTATTAAACAATTAGATGCTAATACAGATTTTTATTAAGGCTGAGGTTCTAGCATGTTTTTTTCCTGTTAAGATTTAAAACAAACATGGTTTCTTCTTCTGTTTTTAAAGCTGTAACTCTACTGATGACTCCTAAATTTGTCTTTTACCACTGGAAAAAAAAGAGTGAGTTGAGCCGTGTCCTCTTACAGCTCCCTTACCTTTTCAAATTCAGGGACACTGGATACAAACCAGAACTTGACAACCACAGTCATGGTTTATAGGACTTATTTATGCCAAGAGGAAATGGACTATTTAATGTAGTTGATTTCTTTATATAGATCTACCATGCTATATTTTTGTTTATATGAAGACAAAGTTTTTTAGTGGCTTTAACCTCAGTAGAGTGGACAGGGTCCTGCCAAGAGAACGGATTATTTAACTCTATTTTGACACTATTTTATGCTCTCTGGACTCATTTACATTCTAATTACTCCTGTTAATTACTGAAATATTTTTTAATGTCTTCCTCACATATGTTGCACACCTTGTCTGGAGCCTTGAGGCCCTTAGGTGCAGGAGGCCCCTCCTATTGCCCAATGATTAAACCAGCCATATGCACCAGGACCCAAGCAGTATCCCCAATCTGAAATTTGATGGAATAAAAACAAAATCTGAACTAAGAACTAATGTATTACTGGCTGGGGTACAGTGCTGGATCCGTGCTAATTTCTTAATTTGATTTCCCTCCTCAAATAGAGCGAGTAATTTGTTTAGGGGACCAGAATTTGCCCAATTTAGCTGGTAAGCTCCTTGGCAGCAGTAATGGGGATAAACAGCTAGCAGAAACTGCAGCATAATCATAGTGCGTCTGTCGAACTCCTGCACACACAAAAGCACACTCGTCTTTTTCCTGCCCCGTCTCCACATCCCACCATAATTATCTCGTTTTAAACAACAGCTTCTCAAGGCTAAGTAGCTTTCCAACTAACCTGTTAGCCAACTCCATTTGTGCACGCTCGCCTCACACCGAGGATTCATTAGTGTCCTTGATTATGCAACACATAATAATGCAGCATCATTTAACTGTAATAAATAACTACATTTTAGTGCTACATTATTCAAAATGATTCACAGAATGGACAGAACTTTAACTCACTCAAAGTTGTGTCCATGCTCATACACTGTAAGGTTACTAGTAATGTATTTAGTAGTCATATCAATTCATACTAAAGAAAGATTAATCACTGAATGTTGACGGTATAATTGTGATTTGTAAAGTGTTTAATCACATACTTACAATGTAATTTTTTGCATTTCAAAAGACAATTCTATATCCATATTTGCAATTTAAATGAATCATCTCCTACATATTTATTAGTGAATTAAAAGAAATGTGTTTTATCATTCTGACTTTTACGATCATTATTTAAAGGGGTGCTATGTAAGATTTTTGCTTTAAAATTTCCCACTTTTGAGTATATAATGGTGAGCACTTTTCCCAATGTGAAGAATGAGTCTCTTTATGTCTTCCTTGTTTGCCTGTATAATCCTGTGGAGCCATTTCTCTGTAAAGAATTTGGGCCGAATTTTTCCCGAAATCTCAACGGAAGTGACGTCAGGTACTACGTAATGCACGCACCCGTATGCTCTGTTTATACCTGACAACGGCGTGTTGAATGGAGAAGGCTGCTTCCATGAGTAAACGACTGGCTAGCTCAGCCCAAACACCCACACAAACTCCACGAAAACATAAAAAAACTGAGATAGTTTCATCTGCTGAAGCCCGTCAAGCGAAAAGCGAGTGTGACGGGGGGGGGTCGAGGATAAATATCGGAGGAGCATTTGAGAAATGGAGGGAGCTTCGCTCGGCGCTTGGAATAAATACTGATCCAGGGATGGCTGTCTTTATGTTGAAATGGTAAGGCATCACTCCAGACCATGAAATACAATGTAGTGTTTTATGTTGTATAAACCACGTTAGCTTGCTTATGACGATGCTATCCAAACAACTAGAATGTCACGTTGCTCATTTCATGTTTTCCGGATAATATTGCATCTTTTCTTGCTTCCTGGCACTGGACTCAACTTACTGAGTTTATTTTTTGATACTTAGTTTGTAAAATATTTTCCACACATAATGTCAGCTATCTGATATCCACCATTAGTCACCATTATCAGAGCTAAGCAATGTTTGTCCTGTTGCTTCTGCTCCAAAACGCGTCCCATTCAGTGTTGCCACCTTAGCGACTTTGTCGCTATATTTAGCGAGTTTTCAGACCCCTCTAGAGACTCTTTTTCAAAAAAGCGACTAGGGCCAAATCTAGCGACTTTCTCTGGTGTTACTGGAGCCTTTTGGAGACTCCAACATCAAAGCATGTATCGCTGTTGCTCCTCTCCGTCCCAAAGCACTCACAGGCAGCACAGTCCTCGCAGCAGTCTGTCTCAGCTGCAGTCGGAGCAGGAGACGCTCACGCCCCCATGTCAGACTGCAAATAAACCGCTCTGTGAGGGTGCCTTCAGTTTTTTCTAATGTCTCTTTTTGGTAAATTTAAAGTTGTTAATGAAGACTTCATACAAAAAATATTTGTAAATGTTATGGTTAAAAATGTTAATATTTCAGTGGAATTTGATGTAGGCTTGTAAGTGGATCATAAGGCTTAAAACTAAACCAAAAGCTAAACTTCTAAGAAAAATAGAATGATTAATAAAATAATAAACTAAAAATAAAAATTAAAGTTACTTTACCAGAGTATCTCTCGAGTCATTTTTTGCCAGTCCAAGTCCAGAAAAAGGAGGAGGGCTGGAATTATGACGTTATAAAAACAAGAATCAGCAGGAGCAAGTTTATTTGTAGTTCTATACATCTTAAAGATCTTTTAACTCACTTTTTGTCTCTGTCATGATGTTTTCCCTCTCCTGCAGTCCATTACAATTAAATGCATACCCATGATTATGCAAATTAGGTGATGGCATCATTCAGAGACTTCTGGCGACTTTTAGGACAGTCAATAGCTACCTTCCATACTGAGGAGTTGGCAACACTGGTCCCATTCAATACACATTACATTCGTAAAAAGACAATAAAATTGGTCAATGCTGCACTAAGTAGCGAAGTTGTTCATTCATAGAAATGATCATGAAAATATCGTCCTTTTTTAATCGCCTCCTATGAACCAATATTTCATTTTGTGTTGTGTCCGCACTAAAGGTTCAGATATACTTTATTCATTTTCATTTTGAGTTTGTGGAACTTTTAAGTGTTACTTCACTTACCTCTTCTGTATACATGATGCCGGTAAATCACCTTGGTCTGCGTGTGTGTCAGCTGATAAACCGGAGGCTCGCTCGTGAGCAAGGCTAGCGCGCCGTCGTGGACGAGAAAGACACTGTTGTTGTAGTTCGCCTAATGGCTGGCGGTGTCGCTACACTGATATTTTTCTAAATCTTGCACAGAGCTCCTTTAAGTTCAGGCTTCAGGCAGCACTGATGGGCCTCCACATGTCTGTGCGTGTCCAGGCACAAATACAGAGTATACAGCAGTCACAGTGTCTTTAGACTGGAACATGTAGAGTTACAAACATCTCCCTGCTTCTAAAAAACATGCATGTCTGAGGGCGTTTAATAGCCACATTCTTTAAGTTCTTTATCAAAATTTGAAAGTTTCATCATTAAGGCCTACTCTAACTGGACCTCAAAGTTGAAGCTGATCAGGCGAATAGCCCAGAAGGAGTTCGTCCAGTGATGCCCACCTGGACATGGTCAAAAATACCCTAAATTTGGCTAAAGAAGACTTTTTTTTTTTTTTTTGTAGTTAGATTGTGGCTCGAGGAGAGTTTTTCTATAGGTCTCGTCCAGCCCTCGCAGCCCATACGTTTTTTTTTTTTACTTTATTTTATTTTATGTATTTGTTTTTTGTTTTAAAGATTAATTTTGGGGCTTTTATCCTTTATTAGAGAGAGATATGGCAGTGGATAGCAAGGCCTTCCATAAGGGGGGATAAAAGGGAGAGCTTTGCGAGGGCCAGCCAAATGGGGAGTCCATGGAGGTGAGGAAAATCATGATCTATTGTAAAGTAAAACTATTTTAACCTTGGTTTTTTAGCTATACAACAACCACTTTTATCATAGGAACAAATTTTATTAATTTAATAATAAATTAATAATACATTTAATAATAATTTAATTATTGATCTATTTAGGCCATAGCATATAGCCTTGTTTAAAATGTAAACATTTTCCTAACACAGTAAAAATGGTATTTAAGTGGCAAAAATGGATTAATACAATCAAAAATGAGTGGAAGTCTCACAAATGTAAAATTTGTTAAAACAGGCAGAAAAAGATGTGAAAAGGGGGTACAAGTGGCTAAAATAGCACGACAAAAAGTGAAATGTTTTTTAAGTCACCAAAAATGGGCCTAAATAGTAGTCAAAGGGGGTTTAAGAGTGGCAAAAATGGCTTAACATTGGTAGAATGGGCAGAAAAAAACTGGTGGACGGGGTTCAATGAGGGGTTAAAGAGGCAAAAAATAGTCTGGAAAATGGTAGCAAAAATGGGTCAATAGTGGCAGGAAAAGAGTGGTTAAAATAGGTTAAAAAGTGCAGCAAATTCATTTTGTCTTCTTATTCTGAATATTATTCTTGTGTTTCTTGAAAAAAAGAAACACACGAGTAAGGAAGTGGCACCCATAAAGATTCTTAGCATCAGACCAATTAATAGCTTGTATACATTTTTCAGCTTCAAAATTAACTGTTAGCCAGGATGCTTGCAATAATACTGCTGATCTCACATGCATACACTGGCCCCATCAATAAACAGCATTGGGGAGGGCCCATTCTCCGAGTTTGTCAGGGACCCAGCCAAATCTTCTTAATTGAATATGCAAGAAGTGCATGTACAAAATGACTCACTGACGTCAAATGATCCCTGTTTAATGTGGGAGCACTTACACTTCTCTAGAGTTCAAGTTTAGTTGCTTTCTTTGTGTAAGTTACCCAGCTGAAGTTGACTAGGACAAGAGAATTAGTCAATAAACCGTTCTTTGTTATGCTTTTACTTTGGAATTTGTTCTGTCTTAAACTAATGATTCCTCAGTTCCTTATTGAACATAGAAAACACCTGCCTTTCATTAGAAACCTGTGTGTAGTTGGTTTAAAAATCTTCTGAGGAAAAAAGAGGAGAGACAGCTGCAGCAACTGTTCACTGTAACATTTGTGTAAGCCCTGCAGACAATGGAGTCCATCCTTGAGGCTGCTTTAGATGTTTTTTATTAGTGATGGGTCATTTGGAAATGAGCCAGTTCAAAGAGCGATACGATAAGAGCCGGATCCATTTCATACCATTTTTACTCTGACCAATTTTATTTTTATACAGATTGTGTGTGCCTGTGAGTTATTTGATTGATAGGTAGGGGTGATCCTTTGTCCTCTACCACAGGCACACCATGCATTATTATTGTTTGATGGTGTAACATCAGTGTTGTTAACCTGGCACACTAAACCACTCAAACAAAGCGTTTGGCAGAGCCTTTAGAAAAAAAAAATCTCAGAGGGTGATTGGATGAACGTTCTGTGTGTCACATCTTTAAGGGCCAATCAGAGCAACAAAATATGTGACGTAGCCGCCAGCGAGCTGCGCCCCTACCGAAGGAGTAAACTCCATTAGAGCTGCATAACGCAAATCATGGCGACTGTAGACATGTCAGTACACGACTTTTGTCGTTTTTGAATAGAAAACAACTCACTGCTGTTCTTTGTTCATCTTTTAACAAAGAAATGTCATCAGGTTCTGATAAAACTGGTGCTTCGGAAGCATCCATGCTAATATCTTCCGCCATAATTGCACCAGCTTCTTGTTGCTGCTCACTTACATCACGACTCCGCCACGCCCAAAAGTACTGCCCCTCGTTGCTGATTGGTCCTGTCACTTTCTAAATGGGCCCAAACGGTTCAGACGGTAGCTTTGCTAGATTGATTCGCCAGTGAGAAACAAGTTATAGATTTTAAAATATAATTAAATGATGTTTCATCAGTTGTAAAAAATGAGCATACATAGTTGGAGTAAAATAAAGGCCCAAATTTCAGTCATATGTCAGCCATTGCTAAAACTGGCAGGTCAAATGAAGCCAAACTGGTTCCCAAGTAAAGATCTGTTTGGGAGCTGAAAGAGACGGCTATTTTTGCTGAGCTGAGCCAAATGACCCAGATCACTGAAAAGAAAAATCCCCATTCTACAGTCAAACATGGTGGTGAGGGTGTGGTGGTCTGGGACTGCTTTGCTGCTTCGGGATCAGGACCACTTGATGCCTTTGATAGACCCATGAATTCTGCTCTGTACCAGAAAATCCTGAAGGAGGATGCTTGGCCATCATTTTGTGACCTTAAGCTCAAGATTACTTGGGTTATGCAGCAGGACAGTAATCAAAAACCTACCAGGAAGTCCACCTCTGAATGGCTTTAAAAAAACAAAACAAAGGTTTGAGTGGCCTACCTAGTCAAAGTCTGGACTTAAATCTGATTGAGATGCTGTGGCATGACCTTAAACAGGTTGTTCATGCTGGAAACCCCCCCAGTGTGGCTAAATTGAAACAATTCTGCAAAAAAGAATGGGAAAGAATTTCTCCACAGTGATGTGAAAGACTCATTAGCCGTCATCACAAATGCTTGCTTGCAGTTGTTGCCACTACAACAGGATGCAATGACCCTTAATAAATGACATCATCATTTTAAAAAAAGCATTTTTTATTTACTCAGGTTATCTCAAAACATTTAAGCAGACAAGCATGAAAAGGAATAATAAATCAGGAAGAGGGCAAATTCTTTCACAGCACTCACTGCTGTACATGCCCCATATTTTTACATTTCCTCCTGTTACTGTTGTTATTCTCTTTCTCATTTACCCTTCTCCTCGTTCCTCGTCTCTTCTCAAGTTCAAACCTTCTGTTGGTCAGATATTCTGTAAATTTTTGGAAGTTAGACACCTCCTTTACACACACACACAAAGAGGCAACAACAAAGGCTTTCAGTTAACGACTATGTGATCCAACCTTCACCTAAATGAGACACATTCCCAGCAGGAAGTTCAAACACAGAGCAAAGGAGTGTGGGCGGGATGAATGACACATGAGTTTGATTGACACGTAGCCCCAAGACAATATGAGTCAAAGCATCCTTTCATCCCGCAGAGACCACTCTGAATGTTCCCGCTTTTAATCCTCGCATGCTTACTCGAAGCTACTTCCAACAAATAATGAACTCTTGAAGGGGTATTCCAGCGTTCTTTTTCACTCAACTATCTGTTTTTCACAGGCTTTTGTCAGCCCACTGGATGCTCTCATTTACTCACATTCATGCTTTTGCTCTACATGCACCTTTCCTCCCCTTTTGTAGTCTCACCCCTCCCTCTCCGCTTTCCCTCCTACGCCAGGTTCACGACCGCACTGTTCCTCTTGAACGTCTGCCTTCATCGCCCTTTCATCGTTGCAACAAATGATGGGTGAGCTGCGAGTAGTAGAGACCTCAGTGGTACAATTCAAAGCAGCGGAGCTGAATGACAGCTTGCTGGCACTGTTTGTGACATTCAGCCATGCGAGCGGTTGATAACTAGTTTCCTACCCTCTTATTTAACTGGGCAGGGATGGATGAGAAGTGGGGTCTCATTTTCACAGATGTGCCACCATGCAGGGTTACAGAGGAGGGGAGGCACACACAAACTCATGCATGTGCAGAAACCCACTCACTCAAACAAACACACTTATATATACACTTTTCTGGGGAATCAAAAGCCCACAGTGCCTTCCTCCGACTCTATTAGAGCACACTACCTCAGAGGGAAGAGCTGAAAAGGCCGTAACTAAATAGAAGTGGGATTTTTACAGCATTGCTCTTGTCTGAACCCCCCTGAAGAAACCTCTGACTCTCTCTGACATGGATTTTTGCTTGGAGCAAGAAGTCGAACCTGTTTGAACTCCAGTTGAACTTTGTAGCTGTGTTTCGCTTAGCTTTGGTAACCCCAAAGGTAGGGAAAAAGAGCTCTGTGTTGCTGAATTGTCATAAATATTCAATGAGAATTTTCTTCATCTGCACATCCCAGGCTTTCATGTGACTCTCAGAGTCTACCTTTTGTGTTGAACAGTGTGCAGCATTAAAATCTGAGCCAGAAATCATGCACTAGTGAAGAGGCAGATCAGCACCACGGACAGCTCTGCATCAGCAAATAAAGAAATAAAAGGAAACTGGCTCAACAGTCACCCTGGTGTACAAGCAGCTGTTTGAGTTTGGAACATTAATGACCAATCTTTTCTAGAGAGACTGGAACTTTCCTGACTTTCTGGGGTCTCTAAAGATTAAACCAGTAACTCCGATACTGGACATCCTTTTATCTTTTTAGAACCCATTCTGCGATTTTTCCAGCTTGTGGGTTAGCCCGCTGCCATATTGTATATTTCTATCCCAGAATGCTTTGGGAATGGGCTGTGATAACCGATGGCAGACTTGTTTCATCATGTCAAGTTTTGCCATGTGCACATTCTTTAAAACTGAAGAAGAGAGTCTGAATGACTAATAATAGAGAGAAATCGACACAGAGCGGCTGTGACGTTTCCCTCAGAGTCACTGCAGAGAGGAACTGTTTTAAATGATGACTCAAATTCCCAAAAGCACAAGGACTTTTTGGAAAAAAAAAAAAAATAATAATAATAATATTTTGAAGACTTTTTGTCTTTAATTATTTGTCCCTAAGAGATGGGAAAGTCTTGAGGAGAACAGAAATCTCCAGCAGCAACACCGACGCGTCTTGACATGTAGCCTTCATGGATGACCCTGATGAACGCTACATGCTGAGACGCGTCGGTCTAATAAAGTTGTTTTCTAAGCTACACATGTTACTGGAGATTTCTGTTCTCTTCAAGACTTTCTTCATCCTCTATGCACCTTGGAAGTTGGTGAGGTTGTGCCAGAGTTATCCACTTCAGCTTCCCTAAGAGATGAGAAAACATAACCTGACACCAGATGGATGTCCATCTGGAAAACTTATCATAGACAGCGTTTGGGAAAGGGCAGAGCCTTTGAAAAAAAAACTTGGAGGGTGATTGAAGGAATGGAGGAACAGGCCAATTAGAGCAACAAAACAAGTGATGTTTTTGAAAAGTAAACAACTCAGCGCTGTTCTTTGTTCTGCTTTGAATGAACAAATTGTCGATTTCTGATAAAACAGATGCTTTAGCAGCATCCATGCTAATGTCTAATGTCTTCCACCATAATTGCACCAGCTTCTTGTTGCTGCTTGCTTACGTCAACACTCTGCCGCGCCTGAAAGTACTGCCCCTCATCACTGATTGGTCCTGTCACTCTCTAACGGGGCCAGAACGGTTCAGACGGAACCTTTGCAAGATGGATCAGTGAGGAACATGGAAACAGGGGTATCCATCTGCTTTGCAAGGTTACATGACACATCCTCCTCACATAATCTCATCTTTTTAACGTCTTTTATCAGTATAACGGCAAGCTTCAACATACAATACAAAGAATCCATCGAACAATTCATTTTTAATGAGCAAAGAAAACCTACCTTTTAAAAAAACTAATTTAAAAGTATTTTTTAGGTGACATTATCACCGAAGAGGGCTTCAGAAGAAAAAACAAGCCAGCGCCTAGGGTTAACGGTTTAAAGGTTTTTTAATTGTGAATAACACGTACACTCTTATTGTCGTATACAACAACGCCATCCTCAGAGGGTTAAAATTCCAGTGACATCACAACACACATATGCTTAAAGCCCAGGTTGTACTGAAGAAAATGATATTTAGAGCTTGACTGTGCACCACAGTTTTGATGTTTTACAAGACAAAATGTCCAGGTGAGACACGCTGGATAATAAAAGCTTTTAGGGGTTAATGACTGTCATTTTTCAATCATCATGTTTAAAACAGTCAAAACAATATACTCTATTTATTATACAATATACAGTGTTAATTTTCTAGGTGACATTGTCACAACGGAGGGCTTTCAGAGGAAACAAACAAGTAAGTGGCTGTGATTAACACTTTAACGGTTGTTTAGCTTTAAGTATTTAACAGTCTGTTCTACTTAGCTTTTATAACCTCATTCTCTGTTATCATCATTGATTTTAGTTTAATCTTGCTGTTGAGTTTCATCACTGACTTGATTAAAGATTTCTGGCAGGTATAAATCACTGAGCTCATACTAACTGTGTGTATCTAGGTGTGTGTATCTGTGTGTTTGAACAAATTTCCCCCAAACACAAAGTAAGTTTTTCAAGGACCAACTTATCTGTCATTTAAAAGTTTGTCTAACTTTGAAATGATGTCAGAAAATGAAAATAATAAAAGCAGAAAAAATGATAGGGACCTTGAAGCCAGCGCTTCAGTGAGTGTTCCCACATCTCCATGCATCATGTTGACTGAGAGAGGAGAGCGAGAGACGACGAAGATGGATGAGACATGACACCGGTTGTGAACGACAGATGTTGAGCTACTTATTACATTTTTGTTGTGGTTTTCCCCACATTTTTCCTGACAATGAACGCCTCTTAAACATGTGGGCGCTGATATTTACTTTACTCTCACTTCAAAATTAAAGAAGTGCAATCACACAAGCACATGCACACCAAACACACACCACGGTTTTAAAGCAGTGTTACAAAGCAGTGTGGGTCCACAAACAGCTTGTTGCCATCTGATTCACTGAGCAGCTGATGAGTGTGCGTATGCGTGTGGCTCTCCCTCTCTGTGTGAATGACTAAGCACTTTCAGTCTGATTTACGACAAAGGAGAGAACCGAGTCTCCCCTGATCTGTTTACCCGCTAACGTGCTCGGCCTGCCAACACACAAACACAGAATGATTCACATGCAGATGAACCGTGTCACAGGTAAAGTCTTTGCAGATCTGAAAGGGCTTTCACATCTGCAGCTTGTTTACTCAGATGGTAAAATGATTCATTGTTGTACTTTTCCTTGGTTTGTTTTGTGACCCTGCATGGTTATAAAGCAGGTCCAATTACAACGAAGGGCTCCTAGGTCACAACCCACTTTTACAACTGCACAGGTAAATGAATGCCAGGTGTACTAGTCCTGTTAGCATGGTTGGACATCTTTAAGACCAGGACTAAGGACTATGGACGGCCCGTAACCCAAGGACAATGCAACATGTGCTATATGCATGCTTTTAAAGCTTTCTGTTGATTTATAAAACCCAAATTCCAAAATAGTTGGGGCACTGTGTAAATTAAAACAATGCAATGATGTGCAAATCTCATAAAATCTACATTTTTTTGTAATAGAAAATAGACGACATATCAGATGTTGAAATAAAGACATTTTACCATTACATGAAAAGTATAAACTAATTTTGAACTTGATGGCAGCAACACATCTCAAAAGAGTAGGGGCAGGACCACGTTCACTGCTGTGTAGCTTCCCGGACCGTTCTACTGTGAAGCCATGATGTTGTAAAGGATGTGGTATGTGGCAGGGATGCACACAAGTCATTTTTTGCAAGTCCAAGTCAAGTCTCAAGTCTTTGGCCACGAGTCGAAGTCCAGTCTGCTTAGACCACTGCATCGTTCTATCTAAAGAATCTAAATCCTGTACTGTATTATCACCATCAGTAGGGTGGGGTATTGTCTGTGGCCAGCTCGCCGTGGTGTGCGTCTGTGTACTTACATATGAATAGTGCTTGACGTTAACTTTTTTCACACCAGCCAATGTGACTAATGGCTAAAAGCCACTCAGTGTTTCACTAGCCACAGTACTGTTGTTGCAAATGTATGTTCTATATATCATATGCTATAAGATGAAACACAGGCTCTCTTTTTTTTCCCTCATCAACATGATCAATATCAGCTCTCCTCTTAATAAAGCTCCTCTCTGTGTACATATGAAACACTACAGAGACATGAGTCAGACTTCACTGATAGAGACAGACACTGAGACACTGGAGATTAAATGTTCTTGTTATTTGTCAGATATATTTCTTTAATGGTGGTAATTTAATACTAACACAAAAACACTAACTGTTAATGAACTGTACTGTGAAAAAAAAAAAAATCTCAATCAGCATTTCCTATTCTCACTCAGATCTTCGTATTTCTCCATTCTCCTTAAGAAACTTCTGTCATTATTTATGGTTAACATTTCTTTATATGGGTAAAATCAAGCTAAATTTTACTTTATTCAGCTGAAGTCTCCTGGACTCCCCAGTTACTCATTTATCTGTTACAGCCTCTTATCTGTCTGTCTGTGTTTCTCACTGCCTCCATGAACCGCATTTAAAGTTTTAATGTTCCTGTCATCTTTTATGTCCGTTCATTATCAATAAGTGACAATGCAGAGATTCTAACAATAATTTGTTCCCTATAAACATATGATATTAAGCGAATATCAAACAAATCATATTTCTACATTGTGCACCCCCATTGGCTCACGCGGCAACACAGACACACACAGCTGGAGCGCACACACACACAGCGCTGACGCTGAACCTCCATGGTCAGAGGAGCTTTAATGCAGTAGAAAAGAGTTTAGGTATTCTGAAACTTTTGCCCTCAACAGACTGAAGTCTGCAGTCTACCAGCATTTTAGCGTGCGTTTCAGAGTATGTGTGTATGTGAGCATCGCGGTTGTGTGTCATATGCAGCATGAACGAGGATGAGGAAGAGAGGTTTGTTCTGCGTAAAAGGCGCACGAACCGTCAAACGTAAGGGGAGGAAAGGGGCAAAAAATAACGGGGAGAAGAGACCATGATGGAAAAAAATTAAAAACCAAAGATTGTGCACAAGTCCCAAATCACGAGCCTGAGTCAAGTCTCAAATCACTGATTTGTGCGACTTAAGTGCAGCTCGAGTCCAAGTCGCAGACTCGAGTCCCCATCTCTGGTGTGTGGTTTAGCATTGTCTTGCTGAAATAGTCAAGGCCTGCATGTAAGGATGGGTACTGAATTTGGTACTGTTAGAGGTACAGACTGAATTCCATCGGTACTTCCAAGTACCGATTCACGTAAAATCAAACGGTGCCATGTTTCGGTACCTAAACCTATCCTTATGACCGCCAGAGATTGAAGGAGAAGTCAATTTTCCATGTTGGACACAAACACAGCTTTGCACACACGAGGGTAATGACGTCAGTAGCAGCTAACTGAATCAACAAAACAAGCATGGCTGATAGGAAGCGGTCGAAGGTAGCGCTCCACTTTTAAAATCACGATGCAGGTTACGCTGCAATATTTGTGACATAAAGCGAAAGGTTTACCACGGCAAAACTTCTAATCTCAGGAAGCAGTGTGATGATTAATGATTCAGATGAGCTCCCGCTGTTTCCTGCTCGTTCGCCCTCCTCCCTCTCTCTCGCTCTCTTGTACTGACTCCTCACTTTAAACATCGTGATTTGCCCGTTTATCGTGTGGGTATCAACCATGGAAATATACTGGACAAAGGCATACGTCTGTCCCTGGATTAAGGCACGGTATGGACTGCCTAGTGTGAGTGCATCCTAAAAGTTGCTCTCCATCTCTCTAACTTGGCACAGCTGATGCTGTATGAAGCGCTCTGTCAGGATGGATGGATCCAGAGTGACTCTGAAGGAGTGACTGAGCCACAGACTCGTCCTCACTGCTTATTTTCATCTCAGAATGAAACAAATTGCATTTTTCTATTAAATTTTGCAGTAAATACAAATACAATGTAGCAGACCCAGTGTGCACAGTTCGGGTGTGTGACGTTTTTTCATATAAAGGCTTGATTCTGCTTCTGCGTGGACGGTCACATGATTGATGAGTGAGGAGCAGACTCTGCCTTACCAGGGAAAGATGACGTTTTAGTTTTGCTGGCAAAAGAAGTGCATAAGGAAAGATGTGCAGTACATGTAGTTCATGGTAGAGGAAGTAGTTTGTTTACTTTCATTTGTAGTCCTTTAATTGGTAAAATTTAATACCTTTATTTATTTATTTAGTTGTTCTGACTCCATACTCTGTTGTTCATTTGTTTTAAACTTATTCGCCCTCCATGGACCCAACGCACATTTTTCCAAGAGGGGAAATTAGCGGAATAGGAGGTAGTGGGGTTGGTTTTAATTTGTGCAATATTTCTCTGGGTAGTTAAAGTAGTTTAGGTTTTCCATGTTGGAGTAATTTGTAATAACAGTTGTGATGTTATATAACAGTGTTTGATGTTGTTTTGATATGTTTGATATTTGATAATGTTTTGTTATTGAAAAATAAATATCTATTCAGATAAAATATAATAATTCAGAAGTTTTGAGGTTATATAAACATTTATTATTGCATGTCATTCACACACAAATGTACTGAAAATGGGTACTGGTTCACAGGTACTGGGAATCAGTACTGTAACAGTTCAAACGTGAAATGTACCCATACCTACCTGGATGAGAGCATCTAAAAACTCATCTGACCACAGAACAGTTTTCCTCAGTCCATTTTAAATGGGCCTTGGCCATGAGAAGACAACAGCGTTTCTCAGCGTTCACATATGACTCATATGGGATAACATTCATTTCCTAAAACTCCAGCAACTGGTCTGCTCACCTTTCAGATGTTAACAGACTGCTGGTAAAAGAAAGGGGATGCTACACAACTGTGAACATAGCACTGTCCCTACTTTTTTGAGATGTGTTGCTCCCTCAAATTCAAATTGAACTGATATTTTTCATGTAATGGTAAAACGTCTCAGTTTTTAACTCTGATATGTTATGTTCTACTGTAAAAGTATGGGTTTATTTGATTTGACAATTACTGCATTCTGTTTTACTTTACCAACTTTTTTGGAATATGGGTTAAACATTCCATTCGCAACTTATGGTTTACTTTTGGTGCAAATTAAAGGAATTCCATACCTCTAACTATTGGTGTCAAAGTTCCCTTATTATGTCCGAATAAACCGACCAACCAGATGTTGTTTATGAACATCTTCTCCAAATGATCCAGGTAGCAGCAGCATACGGTTGATATTTCTCCAAAGATTTCAGTCAGAGGAAGTATGGCTGCTCTCTCAGTCCTGCAGGCTCACACACCTCCACTCACGCATCCATGCGGTGTGTGTTGGAGGGTTATATATAACATAATATAACCTGTCTCTCCATGACCCCCGCGGTGTAGTCTTTTGACATGTAACCCTTCAACTTTTGAACCCAGCCTCAGATCTGATTAGACCCAGGCCGTGTCGCTTTTATTGGCCCCTCCCTCCCATATCTCAGCATGAGTCATGTCGAATGTGACAGGCCCGCAGCGAGCACACATTAATGTGAAGAGTGAAAAAAGACCAGCAGAGAGGAAACACGCTACACGCACACAGCACGGCGTCATGTGTTAAGCCATCTGTTAAAGCCAGCTGGATGCAGAAAGCACTCCTGTGTTTGCTATCAAAGACTTACTATCTTCCACTAGGCACGTCTGTGTGTGGGTGTGGGTGTGTTATCATGCCATACACTGCATGCTCTGGGGTTTTGGGCTATTTTTGAACCTGGCAATCAAAAGTCACTCTTGACACCTGGCTCATGCCACAGTTTTGCTTCTAATCTGTCTCTGATGCTCACTGTGCTTGTAGGCATTCCCTCAGTGAGTCATATCGCCACCTCAGAGTGAGGTGGGAGGCCTGAAGGGACAAAAATAGGAAGAAAGAAGACCTTTGCTGGATTTTAGGGAACATTGGGAATGGAGGGAGGCTTGGAAAGCTTTAAAGGAGAGGAGAGGCTGATGTTGGATGCATGTTATGTGTTGTAGGTATACTGCAATATTTGCAAGCAGATTAATTTCACCTGCAACTGTAGGTGTAGTTTAAATTAAGGCTTCTACTGACCTGCTTCTGAAGATTTGGATCAAGAATCAGATATTTAATGTTTTTTATTGCATTAATGTCACTAATCTAATTCAATCTGGTTAAGGGCTGAATGGTGGTGCAGGGTTTAGCACTGTTGTAAGAAAGTTCCTGGGTCAAATCTTGGTCAGGGCCTTTCTGTGTGGAGTTTGCATGTTCTCCCCATCATATCTGGGTTCTGTCTGAGTACTCCAGCTTTTTCTCACCTCCAAAGACATGCTCGTTAGGTTAGTTGGTGACTCTAAATTGCCCGTAGGTGTGAGTGAGCGAGTGCTTGGTTTTTTGCCTCTATAGAGTATGTTAGCCATATGATTGACTGGCAACTAGTCCAGGGTGTACTCTATCTCACACCCAATCACAGCTGGGATAGGCTGTGACCTGTGACCCCAAATGGGACAAGGAGTGTGGAAATGGATGGATGGATGAATCTGGTATTTCTTCCTTTCAGCTGCATTGTTGTTAAGCTACCACAGCAAAGCAGCAGCTGGATGTCACTCATTGTAGACACTTAATGCTCTCACTTCCAATTATCTGAGGTCAGGTCAGGGTCAGCAGCCTAAGCAGGGAAGCCCAGACTTCCCTATCCTCGGCCACATCGTCCAGCTGTTCCCGGGGGATACCAAGGTGTTCCCAGGCCAGCCGGGAGACATAGTCTCTCCAGCGTGTCCTGGGTCTTCCCCAGGGCTTCCTCCCGGTTGGACAAGCCTGGAACACCTCACCAGGGAGGCGTCCAAGAGATATCCGGACCGGATGCCTGAGCCACCTCATCTGGCTCCTCTCAACACAGAGGAGCAGCAGCTCTACTCTGAGTCCCCCCAGACGGCCGAGCTTCTCACTCTATCTCTAAGGGAGAGCCCAGACACCCTGCGGAGAAAACTCATTTTAGCCTCCTGTATTCGCGATCTCGTTCTTTCGGTCATTACCCACAGCTCATGACCATAGGTGAGGGTACCTGTAAAACGAGAGCTTTCCCTTTTGATTCAGCTCTTTCTTCACCACAACAGACCGATGCAGAGACCACATCACTGCTGACGCCGCACCGATCCGCCTGTTGATCTCCTGCTCCATTCTTCCCTCACTTGTGAACAAGACCCTGAGATACTTGAACTCCTCCACTTGGGGCACGATCTCCAACCTCCAACCTGGAGAGGGCATTTCATCCTTTTCCGGCTGAGGAAAAAAATGTGTAATTGTGACTACAGTTTGCGATTGTAAATAGTATGAGTCTACTTGCTTGGTTATCAAGGAAAATTGAGAAAATGTTAGTTTTCAGATGTGTATATCTCCACTTGAAGAGATGATTTGCTATTTTGCACAGTGCCTTTAGCTGCCAGTAATTTCAGCGAGCATTGCCTCTTCAAACATGCGAGGCCCCAAACAGCTGCTCAGATACGCAGAGGTGGAAGAGCACATAGCCTGTAGCCCAAGCTCGTAACTTCTAATAGAGCATACAGTTGAATTTGAATCTATTTTTGAACGATAATTTCCCCTTTTAGGAGCAATAATTTTACGGTGGTTAAACTTACTTGCATTACTTTGCAGCCCTGGGTTACACCATTTGGACGTTTTTTGGGGAGGAGCAGGGGCCTCCAAGTATTGTATTTTACTCTGATTAAATTTCAGTCTGTTGACTTATTCATTTAGCCGCTTTAGATTCAAAAATGGCACTAACTACTAAGAAAAAAGAAAGAAAGAAAAACAAACTTTTCATTGCAGGCTGCTACGGCTGCTTCCCTACTGTGGGCCTGGGTAATCAGTACCCGTTTCCCCCCTGTGCTACACCCACTTTCAGAAGTTCCTTGTTTTTTCTTTCAAAATAAAAGCAGGTCTGTGATGTGGGTGTGAGGATGAACCCAATATGCAGACTCAAATGACGAGGTTTAACAGATTTATTTCAACAGATTGAGTGAGGGGAGGGGGATCCAAGGGTCCAGGGTAATGAGGGCTCCAGGGAGAGAGTGCTGTGGCTGGGCTGTGGTGAGGCGCGGAGTGAGGCACTGGAAAAAAAGGAGGACAGGCAGGGTTAGCAGCAGGATCAAACAATGCACTAGAGTTACTCATAAACTTGAAATCACAAATAACAAGAGCCTGAGAGCCAAGGTTACCACTGGTGAGTAGCTGGCAATACTCTGGCGCTGAGGAGAGTCTCTGCAGGCTTCTTGAAGGGGAGCTTGACTGCGGAGTCGAGACAGGTGTGATCAATCTGCCTTAGCGCCACTGGGGGAAAGAAGCAGCCTCAGGAGAAACACAGTGAAGTTAACTGCAGACAACACCAAACAAGAACCAGAAATACCAAAATAAACTTGAGTGAAGACGAAAAACACCACAAGGTCTTTTATTTTAATCAAACATAAACCCTTTGTTTAAAAGACAGAACCAATCATATCATCATCGAATGACAAAGAAGAGTTTGTTTAGAAAACCTCCTCTTAAGTGGGTTACTTACACAGAGAAAGTAACTAAACATGAAATCCTCTCCGTCCCATTCATCTTCCGCTGCTTATCTGAGGTTAGGTCATGATGGTAGCAGGCTGAGCAAGTCAACTCAGACATCCCCCTCCCCAGCGACACTTTCAGACTCTTTCTGGGGGATCCTGAAGCATTCCCAAACCAGACAGAATATATAATCCCTCCAGTAGATTCTGGATCTTTCCCGAGTTCTCCCAGCTGGGCGTGCCTGGAAGACCTCCAAAGGGAGGCTCCCAGGAGGCATCCTGATCAGATGCACCACCTCAACTGGCACCTTTTGAGGCGAAGGAGCAGCGGCTCTTCTCTTAGTCCTCTCTGGATGTCTGAACTCCTCACCCCGTCTCTGAGACCGAGCCCAGACGCCCTCCCGAAGGAAATGTAACTTTACAATGAAGGACTTTAACAAATGTGGTTATGATAACAGATAACTGGATAATCTTTCAAAGGTCAAGGCCACTGAGATTTCCTTTCAAATTGGTATAAATGCCGACTGTGACTCAAGAATAAACCCAATAAGATTTTGGAGGTCAAAAGTCAAGGTCACTGGGCCTCAAATTAATGTCTTGCTCACAAGATTTCTATGCATCACACTTCCACAGAAAGCACCCCATCCTTCTTCTTAACCCAGCGCTGTGCTTTATTGTCTGCCAGTGTGGACTTCACAGCGGCTTTCCACCACTAGACGATAGCGCTGTCTTTGAACTTCGAACCTGTGTTCCCTTTCTCTTTATTGCCCGGTCCCTGTGACAGTCATGTAATAAAAAATCATTTTATCACTAAAGAATATCCTCAGAACTTTTTTGAGCTCTAAAAAAAGAAAACCTTAGGGTTATGACTTTTTTCTTTGTGTAATCCCTGGAGCAATCATCCAAAGACTGCCCTTAAACACAGACTCTCACTCCTGAAGAAACACAACACAAAGTCAAATCCACAGGACCAGCACCATTCAGCAGACGCCTTATCTGAACGTTACAGCGGGCGAGTCACACTGGCGAGCTCTTGCACGCTGGGGTTATCAAGTTGGCACCTCCCTTCACAGATTTTCTCTTGAATTAGACCCATGACACCTCAGGACGACTCAGCAGTGATTTAGAACATCCCAGACCTACACTTCGACTTCAAAAGGACAAAAGCTGGTCTGGGTTTTCAGGGAGATAAAATATTATTTCATTTAATTTCACTCAGAGAGTTTGTAGCTCTTTAAATTTGAGGTGTTTAAAATCTGCTCCACAGCTACTAATCATTACGGCGTTATGGACTCATTTTATCTGATGGCTGACTATGTAGCTGGTAATATGACCTGCATGATTGGCTGAAAGATGAGCAGATTACAGGAAGCTGCAGTAAAAGATTTAAATGTGATGATGACAGCAGCAATGTCTGCATACTGATAAATCCATGTGGGAACTTTTTTACTGTGCTGCTGTGCCTCCTTCTATATTTTACTCTCGATGCTAATGATCGACTCTGTGGACGTGCAGGACAGGTGATTTAAGATGAAGAAAAAACAGAATTTGTAAAGACCTGGCCTGAAACATTCTGTATTTTACCCAACACATGTATATCTTAGTATTGCTCTGAGTAAGTCCCGTCCATGTAGGACTGCACCATCATTTATATAAGGGATTTCATTTATACATCCTCTGAACAGTGTCCTTCCCGATAATCACAGTTAGGCCGGCTCACAGAATTGGCTGAGTCTCTGAAAAACCCAGAGCATGAGATGTGATTCATCTAACAGTTCCCTCATTTTGGAATTGAAAAGTGTGTCAAGCTATTATTGGGTTCAGATGTTGGAATTATATTTTAATGCAACTTTTTAACCTCCTTTAAAACATTTCTGCCAATTTTTGCTACTTCTTTTTTGTCCCTGTTAACCCATTGTTACAGTTTGCTGCCCTTTGAAAGCCTCTTTTTGCCTCTGTTTACCCTTTTTGTCACTATTTGCCTCTGGTTTTGCCACTTTTATCCATTTAATACCAATTTTTACCAAATTTTTCACAGTTTCGCCACTTTTAACAAATTTAGATTGTTTTGTTGCCTTCATGTGCCACTTGTTCCGACTGTTTTGCTATTATATATATATTATTGCCACTGTTTTAGCCACTTTTTTTTCAGTTTTTGCTGTTTTTGCCCTTTATGCCACTATTTTTGCTGCTGTATTACCACTTTACGAACATTTTTGCCACTTTTATCTGATTTTTACCAATTTTTGCCCAATTTTACACTGTTTTGCCACTATCAACTTATTTATGCTGTTTTGTTCTCCTTTTAATGCCACTTTTTCCCACTGTTTTGCCACTTTATTCACATTTTTGCCTTTGTTTTTGCCACTTTTAACCAATTTTTGCTGTTTTTGCCCTTTAATGTCAATATTTTTGCTGCTGTTTTGCTACTATATGCAATTTTTTGCCCCTTTTATCCAAGTTTTACTTGTTTTTGCCCTTTTTTACACTGTTTTTCCACTTTTAACCAATTTCTTCCTGTTCATTGCCCTTTTATGCCACTCTTTTTGTCCTGTTTCACCACTATACTCAAATTTCTGCCCATTTTATTCAAGTTTTTTCCTTTTTTTCTCCCATTTTAACACTGTTTTTCCACTTTTAACCAATTTTTGCTGGTTTTTGCCTTTTTATGCCACTATTTTTGCTCCTGTTTTGCCACTGTAGGCAAATTTTTGGCAGTTAGATCCAATTTTTACCCATTTTTGCCCATTTTTACACAGATTTGCCACTATTAACCAATTTATGCTGTTTTTTGCCTTTTTCTGCCACCTTTTTACACTGTTTGCCACCTAAAGTACATTATAGCTGATGTTTTGCCACCTTTTTGCCACTGTACACAAAATTTTGTCACTTTTATTCAATTTTTCCCAATTGTTGCCCATTTTTACTCAGTTTTGCCACTATTAACCAATTTATGCTGTTTTTTTGCCTTTTTCTGCCACCTTTTTACACTGTTCTCCACCTAAAGTACATTATAGCTGATGTTTTGCCACCTTTTTGCCACTGTACACAAAATTTTGCCACTTTTATTCAATTTTTCCCAATTGTTGCCCATTTTTACTCAGTTTTGCCACTATTAACCAATTTATGCTGTTTTTTGCCTTTTTCTGCCACCTTTTTACACTGTTTGCCACCTAAAGTACATTATTGCTGATGTTTTGCCACCTTTTTGCCACTGTACACAAAATTTTGCCACTTTTATTCAATTTTTAACACTTTTTGCCCGTTTTAACACTATTTTGCCACCCATTTCTGTTGCCGTTTGTCCATTTTGCTATTTTAACCCTTTTGATTTGGCTTGTTGTACATATTTGCCACTTTAAGTACACTGTTGCTGTTTTTTCCCATATTTTGCAGCTTTATTTTGCCAGTTAGAACCAATTTTTGCAATGTTAAGGCCGTTCCTGTCATTTTTTTCCCAGTTAAAGCCCATTTTTCCCACTCTTTCTACAAATTTTAGCATCTTTTCACTGTAATGTAAATATTCTCCATTACAGTTATGTCTTTGACAGCTGTGGCTCAGCTTAGAAGTCTGACATTACTTTCCAAATGGTTAATTTCAGTGTTCCCATCCACATAGTAAACATAACCAATATAATTGTAGGTCTTTCTTGTTTTTTGTTATGTCTGCTCTGTCTGTCACTCTCTGCTCTCTTTCTGTCTGGTCACTCTCTCTGTCTTCCTCTGCTTCTTGCTTTCTCTGGTTTCTGTCACTTTCTGCACACTCACGGTTCGGTTTCATCACTTCTGGTTTTATTTTGGTAATCATGCACCCCTCTTGTCCGCACGTCAGGTTTGCTTCCTCTGACACGTATCACCACAGCTGTTTACCATTAGCACTCATTAGCCACAGTACGTTAGCACCCGGTTTTCACTTATTCTCCGCTAGTTCGTTGCACTCTTTAGTCCTCGTCCCAGTGTTTATTTCTCTCACAGTCATAGCTTTCCCGTCGCGACTTTGTTTGTGTTTTTGGACCTCTGCCTCAGTCTGCTGATTTGGCACCTCTGCTTTATTCTGACTGCCTTCCAGTGTACCGGTTTCTGGACTGCTAACAAACACCGAGATTTTGCCTGAACCTTCCTGCAATTGTGTCCGACATTCTGAGTCTCGTTCCTTGATAGAACGAACTAGCCAGAATGAGCAGCGGACACGGATCTGGTTAGCCAAGCCCTCCGAGCTCAGGGACAGAAGCTGGCTCAGCAGGACGAGCAGCTGGCGTCCTCATGCTCAGGTCTGAGAGATCTTGGCAAGAGACAAGACTCAATGATGTTAACTTTGGGCTCACAGATTAACATGCTCCTCTAAAAGATGGAAGGAGCAGTCTCTACCGCGGCTGAACGTCACGGCTGACATGCCGCAGCCCGTGTTGGCCGCTGACACGCCGCCTTCTGGACTGGCTGCCACATCATGTCCCCAGCTCTCAGGCCACAGCGTTTCAACAGGGAATCAGGTGACATCAAGCTTTTTTAACTCAATGTGAACTGCATTTTGAACTACAGGCTGCTGCCTTTATCAGTGAGCATTCCAAGATTGCCTTTATTATTTCACACCTGTCTGGACTTGCTGAGGATTGAGCCGCCGCTGAATGGAATCATCTCTCACACACCTGCTCGTGTCTGCGTTCACTAAGGCTCTGGAGTGGGTCTTTCAACATACCACGCCACGCCAGGCCGTGAAGCTGCGCGGTCCATCATCAAGTTAAAGCAAGGCAGATGCAAGGTTGTAGACTATGCTATTGACTTTCGTACTCTAGCCGTTGAGAGTGACTGGAATAATGCTGCACTCGCTGATGCATTTTTTTAAGGACTGTCAGACAAAATCAAGGACTAGTTAGTAGCTACAGATCTTCCGGAAGATCTGGATGAGCTTATCGCTATCGCCATCAGGATAGACAAGAGGCTGACGGAGCGGGATCAGGACCGGGGTTGTCAACCCAGCCGGACGTCGCCTCAACGGGGATGGAGGACTGAGCCGTCGGACAGGCCGAACAGGTTTCGACTGCCAGCCACCACAGCCGTCTCTCCTCCCATCATGTCTGAGGAACCTATGCAACTGGGCCTTACTCGCCTTCCTCACGAGGAGTGCCTACGCCGTCAACGAGATGGCCGGTGCTTCTATTGTGGACGACTTGGACATCAAGTCTCATCATGCCACATTAAAGAGGCTAAATACGGCAACAACACTCAACTAAGGGTGAGACAGAACACTATCCTTAATAATCCTGCTCACTATGAAGTGAAAGCTGGCCTAAAATCTGACATAGCCTCCTTCTCTGTATCCATTTTTATTTACTCATGCTCAGATGCTAACCTTATGAACTTCTCTCTCGTCAGGAGTCTAGGGTTGAGCCAACACTGAATGCCACACCCCCTAAAGGTTAACACTGTTAATGGCAGTTCGCTTGGCAAGATAACTCACCGAACTCAGTCTGTTGAACTTACCCGATAATCACTCTGAGCTCATTAGCTTTCATGTGTTCCCAGCCATGTCTCACCAGGTTATTTTAGGGCACCCCTGGCTCACCAAGCACAACCCCAACTTTGACTGGATTAAAGGACATGTTATTTCCTGGGGTAAGAGCTGTGGTGAGTCTTGTTTTGCCTCACGTAATACTACTATCGAGGCTAATCCTGACCTGTCCGGGGTGCCTCCCTGTTATCATGATTTAGCTGCCGTCTTTAACAAACTGGACCTTAGAAACGCCTATCACCTGGTTCGAATAAGAGAGGGGGATGAGTGGAAAACTGCATTCAACACACCCACCAGACACTATGAATACCTGGTAATACCATTTGGATTAACCAATGCCCCTGCTGTTTTTCAAAATATGGTCAATGATGTTTTGAGAGATATGTTAAATATGTTTGTCTTTGTTTACTTAGATGACATCCTGGTGTTCTCCCCTGATGAAGAAACTCACACTCATCATGTCACAGAAGTACTGCAATGGTTACTAGATAACCAGCTGTACATCAAGGCTGAGAAATGCGAGTTTCACAAACCTTCAGTGTCCTTCCTGGGGTTTGTGCTGGCTGAGGGGGAGGTCCGGATGGATTCTGATAAGGTGTTGGCTGTAGCCGATTGGGCCACACCACGCTCACGTAAAGAAATTCAACGGTTTTTGGGGTTTGCTAATTTCTATAGAAAGTTTATCCACAACTACAGTACCATTGCTGCCCCACTGCATGATCTCACCTCTCCTCATAAACCTTTCTTGTGGTCCACAGACTGTCAAAGAGCCTTTGATCAGCTCAAGAAGAGCTTCACCTCAGCTCCTGTACTCACCCTCCCTGACCCCCACCAGCAGTTTGGCGTGGAGGTGGACACCTCAGACATGGGTATCGGGGCGGTCCTCTCTCAAATTAACCCCAAAGATGATAAGCTACATCCGTGTGCTTTCCTATCCAAGAAACTAACCAGTGCTGAGCGCAGTTATGACATTGAGGACTGAGAGCTGCTGGCGGTGAAAGTGGCCATGGAGGAGTGGAGACACTGGCTTGAGGGGGCTCAACTGCCCATAAAGGTATGGACAAAACATAAGAACTTAGAATACCTTAAAACTGCTAAAAGGTTGAACTCTAGACAGGCTCGTTGGCCATTGTTTTTCAGCAGATTTAATTTTGTCCCCTCTTATCGCCCTGGCTCTAAAAAATCAAAAACGCAATTCTCTTTCACGCATTCTTGACCTGGAAATTTCTAATTTGACACGCAAAACCATCTGACCTAAATCATGTTTTGTCTCTGCCATGTCTTGGGAGATTGAGGACAAGGTTAAAGCTGCCTTTGTTGACCTTGATATTCCTGATGATTGTCCTAATAAGGTTCATTTTGTGGGGCCTGAGCTTAGAGGGGAGGTGATAAACTGGGCTCATACCAATAAAGTTGCCTGTCGCCCAGGGATTCAAAAGACCCTTTATGTGGTGCAACAGCACTTTTGGTGGCCCAAGATGAAAGATGACATTGCTGAATATATTAATGCCTGTCATGTCTGTGCTAGGAATAAAGTGTCTAATCAACGACCACAGGGGGGAACTCATGCCCCTGTCGGTTCCTTAAACGTCCCTGGTCACACATTTCTTTAGATTTTGTCACTGGGTTACCTCCCTCTAAGGGGAATACAATGGTGCTCACAGTGGTAGATTTTCTAAGATGGTGCATTTCACCCCACTTCCCAAGCTCCCCTCGGCCAAGGAAACGGCCGAGGTCCTTATGAGAAATGTGTTTAGGATCCATGGTTTTCCTGTTGATGTTGTCTCCGACAGAGGGCCTCAGTTTATTTTACTGTTCTGGCGGGGATTCTGTGATATGCTAGGAGCCACTGTCAGCTTATCTTCTGGGTTTCACCCCCAATCTAATGGACAAACTGAGAGACTTAATCAAGAATTGGAGAAGGGACTGAGAATCACAGCCTCTCAACAGCCTGAAACTTGATCTGAGCAATTGTTATGGGTAGAAATGGCACACAACTCACTTCCATCTGCCTCATCAGGTTTCTCTCATTTTCATGTCGCCCATGGTCATCCCTTCTCTCTGTTTCCCTCCTCAGATCATGATTCTTCTGTCCCCTCTGCATTGGCCTTGGTTTGGCGATGTAGGAAGACCTGGGAGCAAGCTCACAGGAACCTCCTGAAGCAGTCTACCATTTATAAGGCCACAGCGGATCACAAGAGGTCAACAGCCCCCAATTACACACTGGGTCAAAGAGTCTGGCTGTCCACCAGAAACCTGCCCCTCAGGGTTGAGTCACGCAAGCTCGCTCCCAGGTTTATTTGGCCATTCCCCATATCTAAAGTAATGAATCCTGTCTTTGTTCACCTCAGGTTACCAAGGTCCATGCAGGTACACCCTGCTTCCCATGTTAGCAACCTCAAGCCTGTTCACACCAGTCAGCTTTGCCCTCCGGCCAAGCCCCCTCCACCCCCCCAGTTCGTCGATGGCGGTCCTGTCTTCACAGTAAATAAAACCTTATCCGCCCGTTGTCGAGGCCAGGGGGTCCAATATCTAGTCGACTGGGAGGGATAAGGGCCGGAGGAGCGATCCTGGATTCCTTCCTGCTTCATTGTTGACCCCTCTCTCATCATGATTTCCATGCAGCTAACCCTGATGCACCTGAGCCTTCAGGAGCCAGCCATTTAAGGAGGGGGTACTGTTATGTCTGCTCTGTCTGTCACTCTCTGCTTTCTTTCTGTCTGGTCACTCTCTCTGTCTTCCTCTGCTTCTTGCTTTCTCTGGTTTCTGTCACTTTCTGCACACTCACGTCTCAGTTTCATCACCTCTGGTTTTATTTTGGTAATCATGCACCCCTCTTGTCCGCACGTCAGGTTTGCTTCCTCTGACATGTATCACCACAGCTGTTTACCATTAGCACTCATTAGCCACAGTATGTTAGCACCTGGTTTTTAATTGTTCTCCGCTAGTTTGTTGCACTCTTTAGTCCTCGTCCCAGCGTTTATTTCTCTCACAGTCATAGCTTTCCCGTCGTGACCTTGTTCGTGCTTTTGGACCTCTGCCTCAGCCTGCTGATTTGGTACCTCTGCTTTATTCTGACTGCCTTCCTGTGTACTGACTTCTGGACTGCTAATAAACACCGAGATTTTGCCTGAACCTTGCCATGTCCTGCTATTGTGTATGACATTCTGAATCTCGTTCCTTGAGGTTTAAAATTCAGCAAGGACTGTACATTGGTTGTTCATCAATAATGAATAAGATTAACTGTTTTGTTGCTTTGATAAGAGAGATTGGTATTCAGGTTAAAAATAAAAATGGTCATCACAGCTTTACTTTTCAGTGGACCATGATTTTGCTGACCTCCATGGACCCCCAGTTGGGCTGGACCCCAGAATGCTCTCCCTATATCCCCCCTTATGAGTGGCCTTGATCACAGTTGCCACACCAGTCACACTTAAGCAGGGTACACACCACAAGGTAATCTTGTCATTTTAGGGCCTGATTCCCCCTTCCAGCTAAAGTCAGCAAAGTTCTGATTATCTAAAGTCTTAAAAGATTATCCTGCCAGATTATCCTGTGCTGTGAGGGGTGTCAAGAGTGAATTTTTTCCTCCCCAGTCTGCCTGACAGATGGTTGGAGAAACTCTGACATAAGATAGTGAATATTAAAAATTTTTAGGAGTAGTTCCATTGAAATTTATGCCCAGTGCTAATAGTGCAAGGTTGGCCCCACAGATAGCACCATTAAAGTCCACTAAAGCAGTGGTTGATGGGTCAGGAACCAAAAGTGGTAGGTGAAGCTCTTTCTATTGGGTCATGGCTGTGTGCCAGGAAAAAATCAGGCAAAAAGTCTATGTACATAAGCTCTGAGTGGACATTAGTAATTGTATGCATGTATTTTCTACGCTGTCCCAGTGTTTCTCAAAGTGAGCACTGCAGAAGAGGGGTGGTTTCTTGGTGTCACCTCAGATTCAATGATGTGGTGGCAGTTCAAGTCCAAGACTTTGTCTGCATTTTGTATTTGAGTGGAAAAAGAGTCAGAAACTTCCTACCAGTGTTAGGGGTTTTCCTACTATTGCCTCAATCAAGACAAACAAAAAATCAAAGCTGGACACTGACAATGACCTGAGGGTGGTGGTCTTACAGCTGCAGCCAGGACTCAAAAAGATATGGACCACAAGACAAACTGGTGGTGGTCACTGAAATTATCACTGAATAAAACAATCAATCTTTAGAAAATGTTCATTAAGTATTCATTTGAAGGGAATTGTTTATCTTCAACGAGTCTGATTTTTAAAACTCTAAGGAGATTGTTGGTATTTCAACAAAATTTTGAGATTCTATATTCTATATAAACAACAAAAAAGGAACTTATTGTCCAATGATGATGTGTAAATTTTGTCTCGAGACTTATCTCCTGTCTGTGATTAACAAGGCTGGTTTTCCCAATAAAAAGATGCAATTTCATGAGAAATTACTAAATTTTCATGCTGTTTCAGGAAAATAGAGTACCATAAAATGTTCACGTGCAAGTTCTTCTGTAATGATGTACTTTTTAAACATCTTTATTCTGTCCTGTCTCTTTGTGCAAGTATACTGTGTCCAATTTTGGGTCCAAACTGCAACATTATTCATTCATTGAATTTTGGAAATATTTTAAAAATCTAACAATTTCATTTGAGCAGATGGTGGTGCTTCCTCTGCCTATCCAGTTGAGAACCACTAAAGCACTAAAGAATTAGCTTTGATTGAATGCAGATCCTTAAATTCCCACATATTTTGCCACTGGAGCACACGATGCACGTGTTGTGCCACAGCAACAACTACACACTGGCGCCACTGCTGTTGTTACGAATTCACACAAAACACATGACTGTTGTTACCTCCGCCAAGGAGGTTATGTGACCAGGTGGGTTTGTTCGTTTGTTTGTTAGCGACATTACTCAAAAAGTTGTGGAAGGATTTTCATGAAATTTTCCTAAAATGTCAGAAATGGCATGAGGAAGAACTGATTAGATTTTGGGACTGATCCTGATCACCATCTGGATCCAGGAATTTTTTTTAAGGATTCTGTACTATTGGGAGATAGGGCTAATGGTGGAGGTCTGCGCTGTTACCACTTTACACCAGGAGATGGCGGACATGATTAACTTCAATCCCAGCAGCAGTTTTGGAGTTTATAGAGTTTGAAAGACACACGCCCGGTCGAGGAGAAAAGTCGGAGCGTAACAGAGAGAAAGACAGCAAAGAAGAAGCGAGAATACTCACAATGCTGGGAGGAATAGAGGAATATTCACCCTCTGCCATGACTTCCAGTCGTCCAGTGGGAAGCCAGTGCTTTGCCTCATCGTGTTTCCACCCTACCGGGGAGGGAGTAATTGGTGAATGCCATGGTGGGGGGCACATGGGGAGAGATCCAAGAGTTTTTTAAAGGATTCTTCACTATTGGGAGATAGGGCTAATGACGGAGGTCTGCGCTCTCTGAGTGCTTTTCTAGTTTAATAGGTTTGGAAATCCGTCACTGGTCCACTAGAGCTGAGAAAGGTACTTCTGAATGGCGTTCAACTTCCTGCTGCATAAATCAATTTGTTTATTAATTGATTTGTTTTAACATTCAGGAACTTTAAGGATTTCAATGTGCCAAACACACTGTCCATGTACCCTGCTTATTGATAGTGTATTTATTTATTTATTTTCCAGGAAGCATTAAAAATGTACAGATAAACAGCGGTAGTAAATACACAAAAAGTTCTATCACATATAGAAGTTCCTCTTCTTAAACCATTAAGAGGTAAGCCCATCTGTAAACTTTTCCATTAACATTATTGAGCTGATTTATTTAAAGGTGTCTGATATTACAGTATTAGGCTTGAACTTGTAAAATGAAATGAAGCTGGCGAGTCATTTCTGTCAGTAATCTTGAATGCAATGATTCACACCTGACACTTATCTTAATCAAATCAAATGACTCACATCCTTCTGTCACTGCCACGGCCGCATCCCCTCTCCAGTGTTTAACTGATTTTTCCTTTTGGAGTGTTTTGTGTTTGAGTGGTTTGGGTGCATCTTCTAGGCCAGGCCCATTCAAATAGTGGCCTGGGGGCCACATACGGCCCAGAACCAACCCCAAAGCGGCCCGGTCTGTGGTCATGCCAGTGATGCAGAGGGCAACGTGTTTTGCAAGTTTTCATAAATTCCCACAGTATTTCAGACAATGAATGCAACACTCCGCTTAACCTAGCAACAATCTACCTACAATGCACTGTGTTGTTCTGATGTGTGGCCAGCAATGCTGAAAGAAGTAGCCCCAAGATACAGTATAAAACATGTTCTTTCATCTGTAGCTACAACTGTGCACATTAAGTTTTTTGAACTTTAAAATGTGCCTGGGTAAGATGTGACCAAAATCCACTGAGTCCAGAAGCACAGCCACTAGGCTTTATTTTTATTTTAGAGTTGTATTTTCTTTGTTCTAAAGCAGGGATGCCAAACTCAATCACTGCAGGGGCTGAAATCTGAATTTAAGTCCAACCTGACGGGCCAGGGTGAAGATTTAACTGAAAACTGACAACCGTGTTTTCACAAGTTATAAAATTATAGGGGAAATTAAACAGTGATGAAAAAAGATTCAAAGATTTCTAAAAAAAAAATGTTAGCATGTGTCCATGTCAGATAAATGCCAAATGAATAAATGAGTCTTAAGGCTCAAAATCTGAGATTAAAAGTCAACTTCATAAGTCCTAAATGTCAAAACACAGGATTAAAAGTCAAAAAAAGGTTTTTAAAAGGCAAATACATGAGATAGAGAGTTAAAATCATGAGTTTAAAGGTCAAGATATGAGATAAAATACAAAATAAGAGTTTAAAAAGTCAAAATAGAAGACAAAGTTCAAAATTGTGACTCAAAAAGGCCAAAATATGAGATAAAATTCTTAATCAGGATTTTAAAAAGTGAAAATATGGGATAAAAAGTCATGGTTAAAGGTTTAAGAAGTCAAGATATGGTTTAAAATGAAAAACTGTGGATGTAAAAGGTCACAATATGAGATTAAAGGTCAAAATTAACAATTTTAAAGGTCAAAATATGAAATTAAAGGTCAAAATCCTATTTTTCAGTCATAATCTTTGGATGCAAAATGAAATATGAAATGAAAACACAAACTAATTTTTTCCCCTCATTCCTGACTCTTTGTCAAAATATTTCTTTCTACTTTTTCAGATTTTTATAACTTAACAAGTATTTATTTTTAGCACTTCAAGGTTAAATTTACATTTCTATACTGGAGGAAATCTCCGGACTTCATTCGGATGGGCCAGTTCTAATTAAGATTTAATATATGTACATATATATGTGTATATATATTTGATCTTGCGGGCCGGGTAAAACTGCACCGTGGGCCACGTTTGGCCCCTGGGCCTTGAGTTTGACACCTGTGTTCTAAAGCATTTAAATCATGGAGAATAAGACAGAGATGGCAGCTTTGCATTTACAAGAGACTAAGATTTAAGTCAAGCACTTTTTATAATTAAAGTCTGTTGTAAGGCATGAATAGTGCATGGTTTTATTTTTTGTTTAAAAAGGAGAAACATCTTAGAGAAATGTTATTTTAAAACTGTGTGGGTGTTGAAGAGCAAAAGATTTTTCAAAAAAGTGTTGGTGAATGAGGCCTAATGACTGCCATAGACTGAAACTAAGCATGAACACAGTCCTCCATTAGCCTTTAAAGCTCTGTTATCAGCCATAAAGGTCTCTGAACTTTCACCTGAACTTCTTTTAGAGTGAAAACTCCAGGAAACTATTCACAGAGGGAGAAAAGAGACTCCAGGAAGACAAAGACTCGATGCAACATGTCTGAAGTGAGACATCTCTCTGATCTCTCTCTGAGCCAGATCCTATCATGGAGCCCAGGGATCTGAGAACTAATGTATCCTGGCATTTAAAAAAACATGCTGAAAATGCAAGTGTGAGTCTGGCCTTTTGCCTCAGACAGAGGGGAAAAAAGGCAGAGTGTAGAAGTGTTGAAAGAAAGTAAAACTGGTGGGCAGATGGTTGGAAAAGAAACTGAGGATCACAGTCTGGGAAAGAAAATCAAAGCCAACATATCAGGGCGTTTTCACATTAGAAATGATTGTTTCGTACAGCTCCATGAGCATGGTAGCTCACGGCCTTCATATAAATAACATAGTTCTGAACCTGAGCACACTCATGTGTTAACAGGGTCCAATACAGCAGGTGATGGTATGCATGTTTCTGGTTTTCAGATCTGCAGAGAAGACAAAGAAGAGAGTTTCTTTCTTCTTCCACATCTACCACAAAGCTGAGAGGATGAAACAGGCCTGTGCTGCACAGATTCAACAGATTTTTAAAGAGACTGGAGCTGTTAAGAATTGACTTGACTGTTCAATTCACTGTCAAATACCCCACACTCAAGGATATTTGTGTTGCATCTCCCACGAACCATGCTTAAGAAGCTATGAACCATGCTCTAGACCAGTGTTTCTCATCTGGTCTAGCCCCAGGACCCACAACCACCTCCTTTATCATAAATCCTAAATAAAATGTATTACATTTATTGACCACTCATATGTTTTAATGATAACTGTTGCAGTTTGAATGTGAGATGGAGCAAAATGGTGCACACATCAGCGTCCCACTTAGAATGGATATGCACCCCACTTTTGGGTCCTGACCCACCCATGGAGAACCCAGGCTGTAGACCAAGTCCCTATCATAAAAAACACCCAGAATTGAGGAGAGACAGGAAACACACACTAAATTGCCAAAAGTATTCACTCACCCATCCAAATAATGTATATCAGTTGTTCCAATCACTTCCATGGCCACAGGTGTATAAAATCAAACACATAGGCATGCAGACTGTTTCTACAAACATTTAAGAAAGAATGGGTCGCTCTCGGCAGCTCAGTGAATTCAAGCATCATGTTCCAACATGACTGTGCTCCAGTGCACAAAGAAAGGTCCATAAAGACATGGATGAGAGAGTTTGGTGTGGATGATCTTGACTGAGTCCTGACCTCAACCTGACTTGCCTGAGACCAGAGTGCGCCAAGACCAAGACTTTTGGGGGCCGAGACCGAAACTGAGACAATGCAAGACCGAGACAAGACCAAGATGTCATATAAATCTATTTCTAAAAAATCATGACAAGGTTGAACAGTTAAAGAGCACTCTCTTGTTGATTTTTATTTTCTCTTTAATAAATTTGACAGATAAAAACAAGATGTCTGCAACTCTTTCAAACACGACATGCAAAAATCTCAAATCTTAAATTTACTGAACTAACTACTTGAAAAAATAAATCCTTGTATGTTTTCAAAAGCCACTGGCAAGTCTGGAATCATTCTAAATATCTGAAAATAAGATGTTTATCTAGATTTGTCATGTGAAAGAGAACTAAAGTAAGTGTTAAGAGCTTTTTCTGACGAGAAATAAGGTGGACTGATGTCCGCGTTTTTGCAGGTGTAGCTATTTGTTGTTTTAGGAAGTGCTTTTCCTTACTGTCACATAAATGAAGTCGAAGAATAGCAGATTAGTGCTGGTCTGGACCAGTCTTCATGGAAATTCCTGAGTCCAGCCAGTCTGAGACCAAGACAAGACCAAGACAGCCAAAATGTGGTTTGAGATCTCAACAGTACGACCAATCTCGAGAACTAAACATGACATACATGACAATATTGGCTCACTGGCAGACTATGCTAAAAGAGGCCCCCTATGGGGGACTAAGGGGTAGAGGCCCCAGGACTACAGTCCCAGGTAACTGAGAGAGAAAATATCCAGTTTAAGGCGTCATCACTGCAGCCTGGCACACAGGCTAGAGATAAAAACAGAGGGCCAGAATGCTGCGGTTTAAAATCTCATAAACCCATATTTTATTTACAATAGAACAAAAACAACACATCAGATGTTGAAACTGAGATATTTTACCATTTCATGAAAAATATTAGCTCATCTTCGATTTGATTGCAGCAGCCACTACCAAAAAAGTTGGCACAGGGCAACAAAAGGCCGGAAAAGTAAGTGGTACTGATGGGAAACAGCAGGAGGAGCATTTTGTGACTAATAGGGTTAACTGGCAACAAGTCAGTAAAATAACTGGGAATAAAAGAAGCATTTTAGGGAGACAAAGTCTCTCAGAAGTAGAGGTGGGCAGAGATTCAGAGAATCTGGAGAAATCATCGGCCAAAAGGACAAGGCTAAAGGTCAGTATTAGATGCTGGTGATCTTGAGGCTTTCAGGCGGCACTGCATTAAAAACAGACATGATTTTGTACTGGAAATCACTGCATTGGCCAAGGCAGTGGTTCTCAACTGGTGGGTCAGGACCCAAAAGTGGATCACAGAGCAGTTTCCAGTGGGTCCCAACAACGTGTCTGAAAAAATGGTGGCAAATGCCCTGAAGTGCTTTTTGGACATGCATCAATACCTATTTACCCAGTTTCACTGTGAAATTGGGTAAATTTAAATCTTTGATCAATATTTCAGCTAATTTACCTCCTCTTCTTGCAATAAATGGCTTCTTTTCCCATGATAATGAAGTAATTTCACAAGTTGTCTGGAAAACTGGCAAAAAATTAACACATAATGATGGGGAAAGAGGGTATCAAGTTTGTCAGTTTTGTCCCTTTTTGTTTTTTGTTTTTTTTATATACCAGGTGTTCTGGTCCACTCATGCTCCAAACTGCAACATATGTCATTTATACTAAGCATGCATTTTTTTGAAAATTGTTGGAGACTTGAGTCGCAATCTGTCGTAAGCCAGACAGGTGGGTCCTGAGGCTGGACCAGTTGAGAACCACTGGGCTAAAGAACACTTCCAGAAATCATCGTCTGTCAACACAGTTGGCCGTGCCATACACAAATGCAAGTTAAAGAAGACGCCACATGTGAACACAGTCCAGAAATGTCTTCTCTGGACCAAAGCTCATTCAAAATGGACTGAGGCAAAGTGGAAAACTGTTGTGTGGCAAGATGAATCATAATTTGAAATTCTTGTTGGAAACCTTGGGTGCCTTGTCCTGTAGACCATGGGTTCTAAGCATTGGGTTGGGACCCCATTGGGGGTCGCGAGACACTGAGAGGGGGTCTCCAGATGCCTTAAAAAACTAAGAACATTTTTAAATCACACTGTTGCCACTTTAAACCAATTTTTCCTAATTTTTACTCATTTCATGACCTTTTTCCACCAATTTTTCCAATTTTAACACATTTTTGCAACTTCAAACCCATTTTTTGTGAATTTTAAACCCTTTTCACCACCTTTTTTTCTGCATGTTTTTGCCACGTCTAAAATCTTGCCACTCTCTTCCAAGTGTTGGCTCTGTTGACACATTATTGCCACTATTAACCCCTTTTATCACCTTTTAAGCCACATTTTGCAATTTGACATGTCTATTTTTGCCAGTTTCTCACTATTTCTGCCTCAGTTAACCCTTTTTAGCCAGTTAATATTAATCATCATCCCATTTTACCAAATGTCCACCTATTTTTGCCACTTTAACACCATTTCAGCCACTTTTGAATCCCCTTTTACCACTTAATATGCACATTTTCTGCCATTTTATTTTGATTATTTGCCACTTTTATCTAATTTTTGGCATTTATAACTAATTTCTGCTACTTTTAAAATCCAATTATTATTATTAACCCATTTTAGCTAATTTTTTTAACATATTCTAATTCTATTTATAACAAAAGGATTTTCATTTTTAAGATGGCTATTTACTTCACAAATGAACTGAAAATTGTTTATTTGATAAGAGTGGTTTATATCAGGTTAAATATAAATACCACAGCTTAACTTTACAGTGGACCATGATTTTGCTGGCCCCCAGTTTGGCTGGGCCTCAGAAAGCTCTCCCAGTTTTCCCCCCTTATGGGCGGCCTTGTCTGCACAAGATTGTTCTTGAATGTACATGGCTGTGTTCAACCATCTTCAGGTACAGTGGGGGTCCCCACCACCTGCCATGGCACCTTTCTTTTGGGGGTTGTGGGCTGAAAACGTTGAGAACCACTGCTGTAGACTGGAGAGGAGAGGGACCATCCAGCTTGTTACCCTGGCACAGCTCAAAAACCTGCATCTCTACATTGGTGCCTATGGCATGGAGAATGCTAAACCACATACTACATCCATCACAACAGCATGGCTTCACAGTAGAAGAGTCAGGGTCTTTTCAGCAATAGAAAACATTTGGAGCATCAAATCCAGCAAAGAAGACCCAGGACTGTTGAGCAGTTGGAATCCTACATAAGACAAGAATGGGACAACATTCCTCTCCCAAAGCTCCAGCAACTGTTCTCCTAACTTCCCAGAAGAGGGGATGTATGCAATGGTAAACATGGCCCTGTCCCAACTTTTTTGAGATGTGTTGCAGCTAATATTTTTCATGAATGGTAAAATGTCTCAGTTTCAACATCTGATGTGTTGTTTTTGTTCTGTTGTGGAGGAAATATTGTTTTAGCTTTGCAAATCATTGCATCCTGGTATTCACAGCGCCCCATCTTTTTTGGAATTAGGGTTGTGCTCATTGGACATCACTTGTGGATTGGCAGCTGCAGCATCTTAGATTTCAGTCAAACTTTAAGTCACCAGCAGACTTTGGTAACACGGTTGGTATGTGATGAACTGGGATAGACAGAAGTGTTAGAAATGATTACAACACTAAGATGTTTCATAAAATCAGTACAAAAGAGTGTTTAATCACAAGCTTTGTGTTTTATTTGGATTCAGGCAGAGACTTGACTTCTTGGAGGGACTAAGATGCAAGTAAAGGACCCACAGATTCAATTTATGTGCAGTAAGGATGCAGCCTTCGGCCAACAGACACCTTCCCCTACCTCTTCCCAGAATAGGTTTGTGACTGCCACCATCCTCAAGAGACTAGTGAAAGCTATCAAAACACATCAGAGCTAAAACGCTTCAAGTGTCCAAACTGGTTAATATCTATGCAGGGCGTCGGTGGGCCATGCCAATGGTGCCTCTCCGTCAGAGCCAGAATAGCAGAGATGAGAGATGGTGCATGACTGCAGTTTCACTAAATGATCGAATTTTGAAGGCAGAGTGGTGACACTGTGGAGAGGGATGGCGCCGGCACAGCATCAGTCACAGCACAGATGACAGACTGGACGCTCGGTAAACAGCTCGACTGGAGTGAGGAGGGAGGGGGCTGGGAAGTAGTGGAGACGGGAGATGGATAGAAGGTAAGGATGGAGGGATGTATGGAACCAGGAAAAACAGAAGAAAGGAAACAAGGGCTGATTGAAAGGATTCAAGGAGAAAGTGGTGGAGGAGGGGAGTTGATGAATGGACCAATGAAGGCGAGGTCAATAATAGAAAGGAATGAAGTGAGGCAAATTGGTTCAGAGACTAGAAGGGAAACAATAGTAAGGAGTGAGAACATATCTGGGCACAGAACGTAACATTTGTCACAATCTCAGCTGTCACATTCATCCACAAGTACAAATGTAACCTCGGCCAAGGAGAAATAGGAGCGTAAACAAGCTGCAGAGCCGCTCCGTAACACCGCGGCTGAGCCAAAAATAATGTGGAGACACTCAGGCCATCCTGGAACACTGGAACATAAGGAACTCCAGAGGAGAAGTGGACAAAATGAGGAAAAACTCAACTAGTTAAAGGAATATTCCTGCTGCATGTTTATCTTAAAGCAGGGGTGTCAGCCTCAATCCCAACAGGGGCCAGAATCTGGATTTAGGTCTAACCTGAGGGCCCAACAGGTTCAACATTTATAACCAAAAGCTGTCAAACTCATTTTCACCAGTGATGAATTATGGGACATAAAAAACAACTTAGCTCTGATGGTAAACACCATAAACATCAACATAAAAAAGTAAAAACGATCAGTTTAAAGGCTCAAAACCTGAAGTTAAAAGGCAAACATATTAGTTCACAAGGTTAAAACACAAAATAAGAAGAAAAAATAGCATATTAAGGCAGAAATATGCGACTGAAAGTCAAATCATCAATGTAAAAGATCAAAATATGAGACAAAATTTACACCTGTGAATTTAAAAGGTGAAATATGACAATATGATATATGAGGTAAAATTCAAAATCATGAGTTTTAAAGCTCAAAATTTGAGATAAAATTCAAAATCATGAGTTTTAAAGCTCAAAATTTGAGATAAAATTCAAAATCATGAGTTTTAAAGCTCAAAATGTGAGGTTAAATTAATATTTGTGAATTTAAAATGAAGAACATGAGATGAAATTAAAAACTGTGGGTCTAAAAGGCCAAAAGTATTCATTAAAAAGGTCAAAATATGAAATAAAAATGCAAAATCCTAAGTTTAAGTTGTAATTGTATGATGCAAAATTGAAAATTGGAAATGAAAATACAAATTAATTTTATCTAACTGTTTTTACTCTTGACTCTAAAATTGATGACCTAAGGATGTTTTTATCATCAAGGTTTAGTTTACATTTTTAAACTGGAGGAAATCTGCAGACCTAATACCAACAGGCCAGTTATAGTTAAATGTGATATGATCTTGCGGGCCAGGTTTAATTGTACCATGGCCAGATTTGGCCCCCGGGCCATGAGTTTGACACCCCTGTTTTAAAACAATGTTTAGGAAATCATTTTGGTGGCTTTAGAAGGCCTCTGAGTTCAACTGCACCATTATAAAACACTCAAAATGCTTTAACCTCCCTCATAGACAACATGCTGACAGACAAAGGCAGGGAGAAGCTAAAGAACCGAGCCAAAATTACAGATTTTATACAAATATGACTGTTCAAGCTCCAGCCGTTATGACGTTGCTCAGTGGCTACACTGGACATGAGACGATGATGTGTTGCAGCTTTACATGAGCTGTTGTGATGTAACAGTAAAGCATAATGTTGCATCACATTTTGTAGTTAACAACCCTTATTTCCAAAAAGTTGGGTCACTGTGTAAAATATAAATAAAAGCAATGACTTCAAAATCTCATAAACCCATATTTTATTCACAATCGAACATACACAACATATCAGATGTTGAAAATGAGACATTTTACATTTTCATGACTGATATTAGCACAATTTTAATTTGATTGTTGCAGCACATCTTAAAAAAGTAAGGACAGGGCAACAAAAGACTGGTAAAGTAAATTTACTGATGAAAAACAGCTAGAGGAGTATTTTCTAACTAGGTAAGACAAGTTTATATTGGTCTCAGAGGTCCACAAAACATGCCTGTGAAGTCCAGTATTGGATTTTTGCACGTCTAAGACCCCCTCTGTTTCAGTCCTGCTCAGAAAGAGTTATTTCTGAGTCTGTAGCTTTAAATGTTAATGAGCTGTCTGACTCCACCCCTCACAGCTGAAAGGAGGTTCAGGAGAGGAGAGAGGAACTTTCTTCAAAGCTGGGAGGGCCAACCGAACCAGGGGGTGGGGCTAACTCCCCACATGACATCATGAGGGGAAAATCAAATGGCTTGTTTCAGCACACATGATCTGAAATGTGGAGAAAGAGATTAAAAGAGGGAATGTATTTTTCTGATTCTTGGGGGGATTGTGGACAGGCCAGGGGCACATATTTGGTTAGAAAAGCCAGAAAATGTTTAATTTGCATGATATGTGACCTTAAAAGGGCAACTGATCAGCAGCATGACTGGTTATAAAACTGAGCATTTTAGAGAGGGTCAGATCTCTCAGAAGTAAAGATGGGCAGAGGTGCACCATTCTACAAAACACTGTGTCTAAAAATTGTAGAAGAATTTCAGAGAAATGTGTAAATTGAAAAGATTTTTTTTATATTCCATCATTTACAGTCCACAGTATCGTGAAAATGTTCAGAGAAACTGAAGAAAATCTCTGTGAGAAAGGGACAAGGCACAGGAACCCGTCCTGTTAAGCTGTTATGAAAAGCACAGGGCAGCGTGTACTTCAGCTAACAGGTACTCATCTTCTGGAACTTTCTGTTTGTCCTGATTGGATTAACTCAAAAATAATTACAGATTTATGTTTGCTTGTTAAAAATAAAATTCATTAAAGAAACTTAAAGAAAACGTTGTTAGGGGACAAGAAAGTTTTCCTAAAGTTGTACACAGTGGAAATGGACAAACAAGATGCATAATTAAAGAAAACCCACTGTGAATATGCAATCCTACAAAAATGTTCAGACTCTGCTCAATTATTTTTCTAAATAAGTTTGGAAGGAAACATAATTACTTCCTGAGTTTGGTTGTATGGTAAAGTTCTGCAGAGAGCGGGTCAGGCTGCTCTGCAGGTGCTCAAAGATTTATCAACCTGAATGCAGCTGAGTGTAAATCATTAAATATACACCCTCATTCCTCAGTGGATCCTCTCCACCACAAAAGAGACAAATCTCAGATAATGAAACACAAGTTAAAGAGTCTTTGGACACCATGGAGGCTGCAACAGGCATTATTAAGCTATATAAATTAAAAACCAGACACTTCTTATGTAATCAACAGTGCGATAGAACAACACTAAAGCAGCAAACACAGAGCAGTGTACATTAAGTAAACTCCCCAGCAGCTGCAGCCGCAGATGTGCAATGGTAAGCAAAAAGTTTTAACACTCGATATCAGAGCAAACATTTGGCTATAAGCAGTGGTGATTGTAGATGTAATCTTCAGAAGACAGAGTTTTGTTTTCCTTTGTGCACAGCGTGAGTGCAGACCATCCTCTATCACAGGCAAGGAGGCAATTTTAAAGAGACTCGAGCTCCAAGGGGCCTGAAGATGATGTCATCAAATATGAGCATGAGCACTTTCATCCTCCAAAAATGTCTCTCCACAGCAGTGGGGATCAGTGTGGGGGTTGGGACCACCTTTGTGGTCGCCAGACACTCAAAGTGGGTCACCAGATGCCTTGAAAAAAATGAAGAATATTTTTGAATTCATTAGGTTAATTGGTGACTAAATTGCCCGTAGGTGTGAATGTGAGCTTGCCTGGTTGTCTGTCTCTATTTGTCAGCCCTGTGGCTGACCGGTGACCAGTCCAGGGTGTACCCCGCTTCTCGCTCCAGCCCCCTCGCGAACCCCAACAGAATAAGTAGAATAGAAAATGGGTGGATATTTTTTAAATGATTTTTCCTAACCAATTTTGTTAATATAATTTGCCATTTTTCATCAAGTTTGTACAATTTGGACCCATTTTAACCTCTTTTTACCCACTTTTCCCACTTAACACCAGTTTTGACCCAGTTTCATCACTTTTTCCGAACAATTTCTGCCAATTTTAACACATTCTTGCCACTCTTAACTCATTTTTTGTAAGTTTTTAACCCTTTCCACCACATTTTTCTGCCTGTTTTTGCCACTTCTAAACCAATCTTTGCTACTTTCTGTCTATTGTTGTCTCTGTTGACCCATTATTGTCACTATTAATCCATTTTTGGCCACATTTTACACACATTTTTGTCCATTTTAATCACCTTTCACTATATGTATGCTAATCATTATAGTTAAACCCATTTCTGCAAAATTCCGCCTATGATTCTGCCTCAGTTAACCTATTTTAGAAGTTTTAACCACTTATTCCACTTTAAAATACCATTTTAACAAATTTTCCACACATTGTTGCCACTTTAAACCTATTTCTGCCACTTTTTAATCCTCTTTAACTACTTTTGTGCATGTTATACCACCTGAACCCATTTCTTTTTTAACATTTTTTGTTTGTTTGTTTTTTGCCATTTTTATCACATTTTGCCACTTCTAGCCAAATTCTTAACCCATTTCCTTGTCCACTACCTTTTTTAACCTTTTCATCCCATTTGAATTCCATTCTTAAGAAAGTGATTTACATTTTTTAGATGGCTATACTGTAATTGACAATAATAAATGATAAAAGTTGTAATCATTCAGGTTAGACATAAAATGGTCATCACAGCTTAACTTTTCAATGGACCATGATTTCTCTGACTCCATGGCCCCAAGTGTGGCTGGGTCCCAGAATGATCTTGCTTTTATCCCCCCTTATGGACAGCCTTGTCTGCACATGACTATTTTTGAATGTGCATGCCTGACCAGCACCACAGGGACTGTAATGGCACTATGATCAAATCCATGTACAGTCGCTAGAAAAAGTATGTGAACCCTTTGAGATTTCTTGGATTTCATAAATTGGTCATCAAATGTGTTCAATCTTCATCTAATTCACAACAACAGACAAACACAGTCTGCTTAAACTAATACTGCACAAAAAAATGATATGTTTTCATGTTTTTATTGAACAAAACATGTCAACATTCACAGTGCAGGGTGGAAAAAGTATGTGAACCTCTAGGCTAATAACTGGTTGACCCTCCTTTGGCAGCAATAACCTCAACCAAACGTTTCCTGTAGTTGAAGATCAGACCTGCACAAATTTCAGGAGGAGTTTTGGACCATTCCTCTTTACAAAACTGTTTCAGTTCATATTATTCGAATGTCTGGTGTGAATCGCTCTCTTGAGGTCATGCCACAGCATCTCAGTCGGGTTGAGGTCAGGACTCTGACTGGTCCACTCCAGAAGGCGTATTTTCTTCTGTTGAAGCCATTCTGTTGTTGATTTACTTCTATGCTTTGGGTCGTTGTCCTGTTGCATCACCCATCCTCTGTTGAGCTTCAGTTGGTGGACAGATGGTCTTAAGTTTTCCTGCAGAATATCTTGATAAACTTGGGAATCCATTTTTCCGTCAATGACAGCAATCCGTCCAGGTCCTGAGGCAGCAAAGCAGCCCCAAACCATGATGGCCCCTCCACCATATTTCACAGTTGGGATGAGGTTTAGATGTTGGTGTGCTGTGCCTTTCTTTTCTCCACACATAGCGTTGTGTTCCTTCCAAACAACTCAATTTTGGTTTCATCTATGGACAGAATATTTTGCCAGTAGTGCTGTTGAACATCCAGGTGCTCTTTTGCAAACTTCAAACCTGCAGCAATGTGTTTTTTGGACAGCAGTGGCTTCCTCCGTGGTGTCCTCCCATGAACTCCATTCTTGTTTAATGTTTTACTTATTGTAGATTTGTCAACACAAATGTCAGCATGTGCCAGAGATTTCTGTAAGTCTTTAGCTGACACTCTAGGATTCTTCTTCACCTCATTGAGCATTCTGCGCTGTGCTCTTGCAGTCATCTTTACAGGATGACCACGCCTAGGGAGAGTAGCAACAGTGCTGAACTTTCTCCATTTGTAGACAGTCTGTCTTACCGTGGACACATGAACATCAAGGCTTTTAGAGATACTTTTGTAACCCTTTCCAGCTTCATGCATGTCAACAATTCTTGATCGTAGGTCTTCTGAGAGCTCTTTTGTGCCAGGCATGGTTCACATCAGGCAATGCTTCTTGAGAACAGCAAATTCAACACTGGTGTGTGTTTTTTATAGGTCAGGGCGGCTTTAACCAACACATCCAATCTCATCACATTGATTGGACTCCAGGTTGGCTGACTCCTGGCTCCAATTAGCTCTTGGAGAAGTCATTAGCCTAGGGGTTCACATACTTTTTCCACCCTGCACTGTGAATTTTTACATGGTTTGATCAATAAAAACATGAAAACATATCATTTTTTGTGCAGTATTAGTTTAAACAGACTGTGTTTGTCTGTTGTTGTGAATTAGATGAAGATCAGAACACATTTATGACCAATTTATGCAGAAATCCAAGAAATCCCAAAGGGTTCACATACTTTTTTTAGCGACTGTATGTTAATATGGAGTTGAACACAGTTTTTGAGCTACAACTGCCCCTGATCTTCTTTGAGGGCTTCCCATAAGATTCTGGAGTGTTTCTGTGGGAATTTGTGCCCATTCATTCTGTAGAGCAGTGATACTCAATGCATGGCTCTTTTGTGATGATTTGTGGCTCTTTTATTTCTTTATTTGAAATATTTTTCCCTCCAAAAACTTTTAAAAGGTCAACTTTAACCTCAGAAATTATCCATTGAAAGTAACATTAATCGGTTTGTTTCCCACCTTTATTTTTTTTGTTTGTATATTTCTATTGCCCTTATTTGTATTTTGTCCCCTTTTTGCCACTTTTAATCTATTTTTACAGCTTTTTAAGCCCACGTTTGCTACTTCTTTTGCCCCTTTTCAACTTTTTTTTTTTTTTTTGTACCGCTTTTTGCTATTTTTTCAACATTTTTGCCATGTTTTGCCCCGTCACACACATTAAAGCTGCCTTTTTCCATTGTATGCCAGTTTTTTTTTTTTCATTTTTGCAACATTAGTCCATTTTAGTCTCTTTGCAGTCATTTTTGCCACATTTTTACATTTTTTGACCAATTTTGCCACCTGTAACTCACTTTTTGTTTACAATTTTTGCCACTTTTTGCCTTGATAATTTGTATTTTCAATTTTTTACCCCTTTTTAGAATTTTTGCACCTTCTTGCACATTTAAGCTGCCTTTTGCCATTGCCACTTTTTCCCATTTTTGCCACTTTTGCCCATTTTAATTCCTCATTTTTAGCCACATTTACTACTTTTTGACCATTTTTGCCACCTGAGACTTATTTCTAATAAATCTTTGCCACTTCTTCTCCCCATTTTTTGCCATTTTTTGACCATTTCACTACTTTAACTTATTTTTATTGCCACTTTAACCCATTTTTGCCACTCAGATTTTGGCTCTTGCAAAGGTTTTTTTTTTTTTTTCTTTTTTTTTTTTTTAACAATTTGCCTCTTTGGTTGAGCAGGGTTGGGTAACACTGCTGTAGAGCATTCATTGGGTCAGGCACTGATGTTGGACAGGAAGGCCTGGCTCTCAATCTCTGTTCCAGTACATCCCAAAGGTGCTCAGTGGGGTTGAGGTCAGGTCTCTATGTGGGCCAGTCAGGTCTTTCCTGGGCCCGTCTTTAGTCCTTGCTTTCTGCACTAGATCTCAGTCATGTTGGAATATAAAAGAGCCTTCCCCAAACTGTTGCCACAAAGTTGGCCCATGTTTCTGTTGTTTTAATGCCTGATTCATCATGTAAAGCCACACCTCTCCGCATGTACACTTTGTCTATTCTGCTCCATACAACAGCCTGACATCGCTTATACACAGTAATCCAAGCAGAGAAAATCCTGATGCTTCCTCAAGCGTTTGTCCCACAGCGTACTGTAGATACCAGCAGACATAGATAGCAGCAATCTGCTGAAAGCCCCCCCACTCCTCCACCCCCCTACCTCTCTAATCCACGATCTGTCAATAATAGGTTGATGTCTGACAAGATGTGCTGGAGAGAAATAGGAAGCCCATTGAAATGTTACAAAGGTTTGATGTGCCGTGTCAGGTACTCCCCTCCTTAAACATGACACCCTCTTAGGCTCGGACTGCTGAGCGGAGAAATGCAATCTCTTATCTTGTCACTCTTATTGCAGCAGGGAGGGGGGGCAGAGGCTGACACAGGAGGGGAAATATAAGAAAGGTATATCGTGAGATGGGTAAGGTAAGGAGGATTGTACCAGCAGCTGGGAAAGATGGAGCAAAGTAGAAGCAGGGCTTTTTAGTAACGTGTCAGATGCCGTAATCCCATTCTACACAGTTCAGAGAGAAAATCTGGAGTACTGGAGCAGAGGAAGAAGGAAGGAGTGAGATATGATACATAGAATAGAAGGAGGAGAGGAGGAAAGCTTTAGGAGAGGGAGGTTAAAGTATTGAATGAGGGGGTGATATGGACTCAGAGCGGGAGGAAAGGAGAAAGCGAGAGCTCCATATACACAGATTTTTCTCCCTGGCCATCTTGTAGCGAGAGCTCCTCATCACAGGCGAGACCAAGCCTGCATCGTGTTAAAAAAAGATAACACAGCAAATTTAATCCCAAACCTACTGCATCTCATAACTCATAATGTGCTTCACATTCAGCCAGTATCAGAGCAGGGCCTGGCTGCCGCTGCTGCCGCTCCAGGTCTAGATCCAAAATGGGAAACAGACAAGAAAAGCAATATGTTTTAATGAGCCCTGGTACCTCCGAGAGAGACTAAATTTCTCCAAGTCCCAGGCCGAAAATATATACGAAGGGCTGCTAACAGCCCCTGCCTGACACTTGTATTACACCAAGGCCTGAAAATTAACATGCTAAGCAAAGACACACAAACACGCACACACCATTTCACTTCCTACTCTGTATTTCCACTGTGGGAAGCTGAGCGAACTGCAGCGTGAACATAAAGCCTTTGGCAGGCAGCTCAGAGTGATGTAGAGCCTTGTAATGAATTTGATTTCATCCTGCCATTTCAGGCAATAAACATACAAGCTTAAGACGCACGAGGTTGTAAATTTTAACCAAAGCGCTCTTTTCAGCTGGGAGCGTGAATATTGGTTAGAGAGCGCCGTGACATGCTGACGGGAAAAACGGGTGGACAAGTGGATTGTCTGTGTGTTTGGGTGTCGAGGAGCTAAGTAACGCTGGCTCTCTGCAGCAGGAGGGACACACATATTTCACTTTATATCAATAAAGGCAATGCATATTTAATCAGGTGAATATCGCTTTCTCCAGTAAGCCTGAAAATATGTACAGGAATTCATTTGGAAAACAAGTAGACAGCAATGAGGAGAGAAATATTCCTAATGAAATGATCCAGAATCTAACTCTCAGTGCTAAAAATTGAGCCAAAATGCATGTAGATCATCTATGTTGTGATACTGAAAGGTGGGCACATCCATTCATTTTCTATACCGCTTATCCCATTGGGAGTCGCAGGGTCTGGAGCCTATCCCAGCTGTTATGCGGCGAAAGGCGGGGTGCAACCTGGACCAGTCATCAGTCAATCCTAGGGCTGACTTAAAGGGACAGACAACCAGGCATGCTCACATTCACACCTATGGCCAATTTAGAGTCACCAGTTAATCCAACAAACATGTTTTTGGTGGTGCCAAACCACCAAACTCTGCACAGAAAGGCCCTGACCGAGAAGCAAGCTGGAACCATCTTTGCATGAGGCAACCAGTGCCAGTGGCACTAAAGTTTCTCTTGGCGTGGATCAAGCAAGTGAACTGTGGTCCGTTTAAAAACAGGAGTTTTGGTTTGTTTCCGAGGGAACCCTGTTGTGGTTCGTTAAAGGAGTGAAGGCAAGTTGAACCAACTAGAGCAGGGGTTCTCAACATGGGGTCGGGGCCTCTTGGGGGTCACGAGTCATTGAGAGGGGGATCACCAGATGTCTTTAAAAAAAAAACTGTGAATATCTTTTTAATAATTTCAAATTGTATGTTTCACCATTTTTTAAATAAAGACTTGTGCATAAAATTGGTTAAAAGTAAAATAAAATCATAGTCATTAGGTCAGATTTATGCTTAAATTAAAGTAATCATAAAAGCTGTAATAAAGGAAGTCTCAGGGCTGCTCACAGATTTGTCTGGGCCCCTGATAAACTCAGAGAATAAACCCTCCCCAGCTGTGATTCACTAATGAGAGCCATGAAGGTGTGTTTGATCAGCAGCACTGGTGCTAGTATCCTGAATAATAGTTCCCTCGTTTTGGTGAGGGAAGTGTGTCAACTGTTAAAGGGTTCTGTTGTTGTAAATATTTATGTGTGGCACTTTTTACCCCCTGTTCCCACCCAGTTTTGCCTCTACTATTTGCCACCTTTCATCAGTTTTCACAATATAGACCCGTTTTTGCCATATTACAGAAATTTGTCAAATTTAAACCAGTTTTCATCACTTTTCCCACCAGTTATGCCAGTTGTAACATAATTTTGCCACTTTAAACCAAATTTTGTCAATTTTTAACCCTTTCCACCACTTTTTCTGCCAGTTTTTGCCACTTTTACACCAATTCTTGCAACTTCACGTCTTTTGTTGCTACCATTGACCCATTAGTACCATTTTATATGCCTATTGTTGACAGTTTAACCCATTTCTGCCACTTTCTGCCTATTATCCTGCCTCGGTTAATCTACCTTTGCAAGCTTACACAATTTTTTCCAATGTTCAAGTCCCATTTCACCAAATTTTTCACTCATTTTTGTCACTTTAACTCCATTACTGCCTCTTTTAACCCCCTTCAACCTCTTAAAGCCTGTTCACTCAAATAATAGGCAGAAAATCTCATTTTTTTGTAACTTTAATGTTTATTTAGCTTCCTACCAAAACTCAAAGAAGAAAAATTGACATAAAATTGCACATACATTTCTTTTTTTTTTTTTTTCTTGTGTGTGTGGGGGGGTGGGTGGGTGTGCGTGTGTGTGTGTGTATTTTTGGCAACTGATAATCCACTAGAGGTAATTTCTATCATTTTTCTGCTTGTATTCAAAAGATTTCCAAGTAATTTATTGCTCATTTTGAACAGACAGAGGTCCCATAAAGTGTGTTTCAAATATGATACAATAGCCATTAAGGGGTTAACCACTTTTTACACCTGTTTTTGCCACTTTAACCCCCTTTTCTTGACATTTCTTGTTAATTTTTGCCATTTTCATCTGACTTTTTTACTCTTTCTGACTCATTTCTGCTACTTTTAAAATCCCATTTTGCCACATTTTCCACGATTTTTTGACTGGTTATTAATCAGGTAAGTAAAATATGTGTATCACAGTTTAACTGTTAATGGACCATGATTTGATTGACCTCCATGAGCTTCCAGTTTGGCTCTCCCCTTTATCCCCCCTTATTGATGGCCCTACTTGATCCTACTTGACCCTGATGGGTCGGGACCCAGAAGTGGGTCACAGAGCTGTTTCCATAGTGTCATGACTGCCAGGAATAAAACAGGAAACAAAAAGTCTATGATGAACAGAAACCCCAAGTGAAAAGCGATACTGTAATTACATGGAATGTTTTATATCCTTTAAAGCAGTGGTTCTCAACGTTGGGGTCGGGACCCCCTTGGGGGTCATGAGACATTAAGAGGGGTCTCCAGATTCCCTAAAAAACTAAGAATGTTTTTTCAAATCCGCTGTTGCCACTTTACACCAATTTTGCCAATTTTCAACCAGTTTTCATCATTTTTTCCCCACAAATTTTAACACATTTTTGCCATTTAACACTTATTTTTGCCATGTTAAACCCTTTCCACCACTTTTTTTCTGCCTGTTTTTGCTAATTCTAAATCAAGTCTTGCAACATCAGCCTAATATAGCCTTTGTTTTCCATTATTGCCACTATTAACCCCATTTTACCACTTTTTATGTCCAATTTTTCCCATTTTAACCACATTTCATAATCTATAATGCCCATTTTTGCCAGTTTGACCAATTTCTGCCAATATCTGCCTATTTTCTTTTTCTCTGTTAGCACTATTTTGCCAGTTTTACCAGATAACCATCAAAGGGGAGGGATTGACACAACCAAGGTCATGCTCTGGACGTCCTTGAATTTTACCAGTGGCATGGGAAAATAATCTGTTGATAAAACTAGAAAGGCATTCAAAGAGCGCAGACCACGGCCATTAGCCCAACAGTGAAGAATCCTTTAAAAACATTCCTGGATCCAGACAGTGATCTGGATCACTCCCAAAATCTAATTCGGTAAAGCATTGGCTCTGCTACATGTGGACTATCATAGTGGAGGCATTGCCTGCCTAGCCAACAGATGCACTGACAGTGTCACCCATGGTCTCACTGGATGACTGGATGTCATGGCAGAGGGTGAATATTCCTCCATTCCTCCCAGCATTGTGAGTATTGTTGCTACAATTCGCTGTCTTTCTCTCTGTTAAGCTCCAACTCATCTCCTCGACCGGGCGTGCGTCTTTCAAACTCTATAAACTCCAAAACTTTGAATAGAAACACACCCAAAATGCTGCTGGAATTGAAGTTACTCATGTCCGCCATCTTCTGGTGTAAAGTGGTAACAGCGCAGACCTTGGCCATTAGCCCTGTCTCCCAATAGTAAAGAATCTTTTAAAAAAATTCCTGGATCCAGATGGTGATCCGGATCAGTCCCAAAATCTAATCAGTTCTACCGTATGCCATTTCTGACATTTCGGGAAAATTTCGTGAAAATTCATCCATGACTTTTTGAATTATGTTGCTAACAAACTAACAAACTAACAAACTAACAAACCCACCTGATTGCATAACCTCCTTGGTGGAGGTAATAAAGTCCATACCTTTAAGGCAGGGTAAGGAGTGGATGTGGTGAGTAAGCACAGCCTAAGGCACTATGTTTTTATCTATCCATTTACTTCCCTAAATCCGGGATCGGGTCATGGTGACAGCAGACATCTCTCTCCCCAGCAACATTTCCAGCTCCTCCTGGGGGACTCCCAGGCATTCCCTGGCCAGATAAGATATAAATCCCTCAGCGAGTTCTGGGTCTACCCTGGGGTCTCCTTCCAGTTGGACGTGCCCAGAAGTCCTCCACAGGAAGGCAACCAGGAGGCATCCTGATCAGATGCCTGGACCAACTCAACTTGCTCCTTTGTGAAGGAGCAGCGGCTCTACTTCGAGATCCCTCCGGATGTCTGAGCTCCTCACACTACCTCTAAGGCTGAGCCCAGGCATCCTCCTGAGGAATCTCATTTTGATGGCTTGAACCCCTGATCTCATTCTTTACCAGAGTTCATGACCACAGGTGAGGGTTGGATGAAGAGCAACTGGTAAATTGAGAGTTTAGCCTTCCAGCTCAGCTCCCTCTTCACCATGACGGTGTGGTACAACGTCTGCAATACCACAGATGCTGCTGTCACAGTCCTTCTACCCTCACTTGTGAACAAGACCCTGAGATACTTGAACTCCTTCACTTGGGGCAAAGGCACTCGCCCAACCTGGAGGGAGAAACCCACTATTTTCCAGCAGAAAAGATATTTAGATAACCTGAATTCAAGGTTCTGATACTCCCTGTTTAAATTCCTGTCCATGTTACAAGTTCATATAAAACTTAATGCTGATAATTAATGGACAGTGGTGAGCTCTGATTAAGATATTGTAAAAATAAAAAGAACAAAAAAGAATGAAGTGGAGGCAGGTAGAAGAAGTGTGTTAAGAAAACAAGATTAACCTTGTCTCTTATGGAGCAGATTTAAGAGGAGAGGAATGAGAGGTCTGTGTTGTTACTGTGTGTGTTTTTGTGTGTGTATGAGGAGGTCCATTACTGAGCACTGACTTCCTGATAACACGTCTCACCAATTATAAAATTAGCCAAGCTTTTCTCAGCACCCAAACAGTTGATGAGACAATTTTCCAATCAAACTCAAGCTGCTTTGTCAAATAAAAGAAAAATTCTCTCTTTTAAGTCAGCGCTGGATTTCCAGCATCCATAAATAATTCACATGCAGCAGTTGCACTAAACCAGACTTTTATGACTCTGATTCAAAAGAACTGCCTATTAGTCTCACTGCAGTGCACACATTTCTCTCCATTATGGTGAATAACCATAAAACAAAAGCTCAACCTAAATTGCTGCTGATCGCTGGTCTTGTTTCCTCTATCCAGAATTTGAAATCACTTAGCAGACCCATTATGTTCAGTGTTACATAAACGGCCAGATGCTGTTTTGTGTCTTTTGTCAGATTCAGACCAGATTAAACATGGGCTAACCCAAAAACAATTGTATAGAAACATTCATGAAACTGTTGTGTGTGCAGGTCTAAAGGTCACATTTGCATGTTTTACATTTCACAAAATAGGGGAGACTAGGGTAAGATGTGCCACTATGCCATTTATCTTGTAATCTGTGCTGTGTTACATAATGGAGGTTTTATTTTCAAGTACTTTTTGTCCTTTAGTCACGATGTAACTCGAAACAGCATTTATTCCACTTAGATAGGCAGAAACAGGGAAAACAACACATAAACATCCATTCTTTGTGAGCCCTTCGTCCTCATTCCTCTTTTTCAGTCAGATCATGAAATAGGACTGTATTTCCCAGCCCTTTTTGCTTGGATTACTCCTACTTGTATCCAAGAAAAGCTACCCTGTCATTACAGCCTGCCTGACACATATTACACATGACCGGACCTTGGAAATGACCATGGAAAGACTTCCTTTTATTTGTCTTTGGGTAAATTAAGCAAACATAATGAAAATAGTGAGCTTTTCTGTGCACACATACAGTCAGTTGTACAATATACACCTAAATTTAACATACAAATAACACAGCACTTAGCTTCACATTAGCACATTAGCTGCTAACTTAACTTGGCAGCTTGAAAACAGCCAAATATCCTCCTCGACTAAACACCGACAAATCATCCAAACAACTGACTAACCAGTGCCCCTCTACCTAAACACCACCTTTAAACTCTGCATTACAAATGAAAATTGAGTCTTACTGTCAATTATTCCGTATTAGTCCTCATTAACTGATGATCTCTACTGTAACCCCCGCTAAACAGTAAAATCCAACCATTGTGGTTTATTTGGAGTAGTCCTGAAGACAGACAAAAGCATCCACTGTGGACAGTTCTGAAGGGTCGGTCGCTTGGTACTAGAATGCCAACTATGCTTTTACAGGCACCTGGCACACTTCCCCAGGCCTGATCCAGCTCACTGCATACTGGGTGCCATGGACTCAGTGGACTGGTCCAGATGTCGGGACCTGACTTAACGTCTGGTGCTTTCAATTTTTTATCTCATAATGTTGGTTTTCTGTCATAATCATGACTTCCTGTCTCATTATTTCAACTTAAAGGGATATTTTGGTATTTTTGAAGTTGGGTTGTATTACGTACTTGGCATTAGCCTAAAGTGATTTCAGTATTTCCCCTTTAGAAGATCTGCTGATGCAAGGATGTACAACGTAGCAGACGGATAATCAAGGAAGTGTTAGGTAAATGGAGTCTAATTCCACTACTATTGCCGAGTACCTTATACCAGGGGTTCTCAATCTTTTCAGCTTGCAACCCCCAAAATAAAGGCGACCCCCACTGTACCTGAAAGTGGTTGAACACAGCCATGCACATTCAAGAATAGTCATGTGAAAGGGGGGCATCAATAAGGGGGGGATAAAGCGGGGAGCCAAACTGGAAGCTCGTTGAGGTCAGCAAAATGATGGTCCATTAGACAACTCACTGCTGTTCTTTGTTCTTCTTTTATGTTAAGTTCTGATAAACTGGTGCTTTAGCAGCATCCACGTCAATCTCTTCCACCATAATTGCACCAGTCTCTTGTTGCTGCTTGCATACGTCACGGCTCCGCCTCGCCCGAAAGTACTGCCCGTCGTCGCTGATTGGTCCTGTCACTTTCTAACCGGGCCCAAATGGTTCAGATGGGAGCTTTTCAAGATGGATTCACCAGTGAGAAATAAGGAAACAGGTGTATCCATCTGCTTTGCAAGGTTACCATAGTGTATAATTTTCTTAAAATCTTTTTTCTTAAAAACAGAATTAGAATGGGTTAAAAATGCAGAAAATGGGGGAAAATGTGGTAAAAAGGGGTTAAAAGTGGACATACTGGGTAAAAGGTGGCAGCATAAGATGTAAAATGGCAAGAATCTGTGTGCAAGTGGAAAAAACAGGCAGAAAAAAAGCAGTGGAAAGGGTTAGAAATGGACAAAAATGGGTTTAAAGTGACAAAAAAAAAGTTATAATTGGCACAATTGTTGAGAAAATCAGTGAAAACTGGTTTAAATTTGGCAAATAAAAAAAAAAAACATATTCATAGTTTTTTAAGGCATCTGGTGACACCCTTTCAATGTCTGGCAACCCCCAAGGGGTCCTGACCCCCATGCTGAAAACCCCTGCCTTATACAAGCTAAATTTAAAAATACCAAAATATCCTTTAAAGGTGTGTATTTTTTTTTAAATACTTAACTCCCATATTTTAAATTCCTTTTCAAAATGGCAGAAATGGGCTTCCATACATTTCAGCCTGGGGCTTTGCTGGATGGATCAGCGTGAGGACAGACGTGGAATCTGGCTGATCCATCGGCTTTGCGAGGTTAGTAATTTGATCCACCAGAGCACTTTTCCTCCCTCATATTTTCTGAGTCCCTTTGACACAGATTCATGCTGAAGTTTTCAGATAACAGACGACATCCCAAATTAAGAGTAGATGTTTTCATTGTAATCCCGTCTCATTTTTCCCTGCCTGCCTCATCGTATCACTCTCCCCCTGCAGTAAGATCCCCCTGTTAGAGCAGGGTATGTCTATGAATATGAAGAAGAGCTGGTTTGTACCAGTGCCTGGCAAAAACATGCACATTAATTGGTGTTATGACATTTTATTTAAGGGCTCTTTTTATAAATTCTACCTTTGAGTATCACTGTAAGCCGCTCTATCGCCTTAAACTGCCTCGAACACTGAGTTCAGTGAAGCAGAGGCTAATGTGCACAAGGAAGTGTGTTAGTGTGTTTATCTACTTGTAATTGTCAATAAATAGAAATGTGGTAGTGGATTTGTAAGTTTCTGTGCGGGCTGTGTGAGTTTCTGCAGTCTTTGTCATCGCTAATGTGTTTTAATGTGCTGCAGCCTGAGGGTCCTTTCTGTCTGCATTAAATGGCTGTCTTTTATGCCTCTTTATGCCTCGCTTTGTGCCCTGTTAAACAAACACGCTCGCATACAGTCGTAGAAACAGACAAACAAGGGAAGCTGGCACTGACCGCACAATCAGATCTGTAGGAAAACATGAAAAAACTGGCTATCACGCATCAGTATGCAAGCTCATTTAGGAGCATTCCTCTGCACAAACGCACAAGTAAACAGACACTTATACATCCACAATTATAAATCACCCACCCAGACGGAGCCGGCTAAACCCAAAGGAACTTGACTATGTAATTTTGTCTGAATAGCAGCAAGCCTCTGTGGTATAATGGCCACAATCTGGCTGAAGGCTGTTTCATTTCAGTATCAAAGTGGCTGTAATGAAGGCTGAATGACACTGGGGAAGGGCACAATAGCTCAGATATTGCTTCTAATTAATGTAGCTGATGTTAGAAACATGAATTAGATCTTTCTGAGCACGGCGATAGATGTAATTAAGTCCAGTCTCTTTCTTTTTTGACCTTTCTCCCCTGCATATTTGGTTTTGTACGTCTCTAATATTTCAGTGTCATCCCTCTCCACCTCTCTCTCTGCCTTTATACTCCAATATAACCATCCGTCCATCATGGAGTGAGGATTTCAATTTCAACCTATTTTCTCTTTTTAGTTCAGCCTGACTGTCTGCATGTCTCTTTAACAATAAGCCTAACTACCTGCCCGTCTCCCCGTCTCTGCTCGTCGTCTGTCTCTCCCGTTTCCTTTACAAAATAAAAGCTAAACCTGTTTGACACCAGCAGGATTACCTGAGCAGATGTGATTCATTCACCTTTGTTCTCTGCAGCGCCACACACTCCACATTAACATTCAACAGGAGCTGCAGGAAGCCCTCTGATTGGTGAACTGGGGTTTGCATAAACCAATTCAAGGGCCGCCACAAATTAATCAAGCCCAGCTGGACCAGAATCCAATCCAGAGAGTGACGCTGGTAAAAAAGCTTTTAGCAGGATTTCATAAGCTTGTGCAGTGTGTGGAAGTCTGTTCTGTGCATTGGTAAAAATAAGAACTGACAAGTTTATGTTGGATATTCAGCTGTCACTCTGCCAGTCATTTTCAGGGTTATTTTATGTTGTCTGCACTGAAACCAGAGGTTCTACCTGGGAGGAACATGCTTTGCATGTAGAAAGATAGAGAAGGTACCACTGTGGGATGAGAGTGGTAAAGGGACTTAAGCTTGTGTTGGGCTTTTCTAGTTGTCTGACTGCTCACAAGTACCCATTCATACCCTTTCACTCCTTTCACTCTACATTCACACACTGATGGCCAAGGCTGCTACGGAGAACTGGTCATCACTTTTAATGCATCCCATTCATGTGCAACCATACCATTTACAAACCACTAGCTGGGGACTAAACCCACAACCTTCCCATTGCAGACACTACCTACTGAGCCACAGTAGATACAAGGCTCGCGTAGATGTTAAAGGGGACATATCTTATCCCTTAAAGACAAGTGTATATCGGTCTCAGAGGTCCCCAAAACATGCCTGTGAACTCTGTTGCTGAAAAAACACTCCAGTATTGGATTTTTGCATATCCAAAAACTCCTCTGTTTCAGCCCTGCTCAGAACAAGCTGTTTCTGTGTCTGTGGCTTTAAATGTTAATGAGCTGTCTGACTCCGCCTCTGGCCACGCCCCTCTCAGGAAATGAATGTGGCACTCCTGATGTTACAATGCATTTAGTGGATGCTTTTATCTAAAGTTAAGGATTTTGCCCAAGGGCCTACCTGGACATGGATTAAGCACTGACAGGGATTTGAATCATCAATCTCTGAGACGAAAGTCAGCAGATCAGGAGAGGAGGGCGGGACTTTCTTTCAAGCGGGGAGGCCAAACGAACCTGGGAGCGTGGCTAACTATCCACATGACATCATGAGGGGAAAATCTGAGGATGGAGTGTCTCAGCACACATTTTCTTAAAGGTGGAGAAACGGGGAGGGGGTTTGAATCTTTGAATCTGGTTTTTGCATCATATGTCCCCTTTAACAACAGGCACCAGTGTGTGGGTTAAGTTATTGACAGTGTCGGGCAGAAGCATCGCTACATGGGCGTACTGGTAGCTTCACTACATTTTTCAGTAGCTTTGTGGTTATTTTCTAAATCAAATGGCTTTTCAGTAGCTAAGCCAGTGATGCTCAACATGTGGCTCTGGAGCCACATGTGGCTCTTTTGTGATTATTCATGGCTCTTTTATGTCTTAATTTTTGAATTTTATTCCCCCAGAAAACCTTAAGAAGGGGAAACTTTATGCCATTTTCACAATTTTTTTTTGCCACTTTTACCCATTTAAGCTATCTTTTGCTATTAAGCACTCATTTTTCTTTTCTTTTTTTTTTTTTTTGGCCATTTTGCAACTTCTTTTTTCCACCTTTTCACAATATTATCCTATTTAGCCCTCTTTCACCACTATTTTTTTGCCATATTTTGCCCATTTAAGCTTCATGTTGCCTTTAAATATCTTTTTTTTGCCTATTTTCACAACTTCTTTTTGCCACTTTTCCCTATTTATGCCGGTTTGAAATAATTTTGCTCTTTTTTTTTTTTTTACCATTTTTTGCTACCTTTTGCCATTTAATACCATTTGTTTCCTTTTTCCCAAAATTTTCCCTCTTATACTTTCCACTTTTTAGCCCATTTTTGCCCTTTTTCACATTTTTTTTGCCACATTTTGCCCATTGAAACTACCTTTTGCCATTACAAACCATTTGTTGCCTATTTTTTGCCAATTTTTGCCAATTTAGACTGCTTTTTGTCCATTTTTTTCACTTTTCACTTGTTTTGTTGCCACATTCTTGCCACTTTTGGACCATTTTTTGCCACCTGTAACTCATTTTTTAATCATTTAAAGTGCTACTTCAAGCCGTTTATGTAACTTATATTGTGGCTCTTGCAAGGTATTTTTTAAACACTTTGGCTCTTAGGTTGAGCAGGGGTGAGTAACACTGAGATAAGCTGATTTTTTTCACCAACAGGGTAGAGTCCAAAAGACTACGTTTTCCTCCCAGCAAAGTGTGAGAGCAGCAAAGTGCAGCTCAGCTCTGTCACTGTCTAAAGTCAGTCTTATAAGGATGAAGAAAAGACCCCAGCCCGCCACACAGACATGTTTATGGGATGTACTGTTCACTACTTCTAAGCGGCAGTGATGACATCACTGCCTGATGTGCACAGCGTCCCTGCAGGCATATGTATGAACCACCTTTGGGGGAATAGAGGGGAGTCCTGGGTAAAATAACATGACAAACCCCCCAAAAGTACTATGCCCAGTGCATTCTGCACTTTTCTTTAAATAACTGTGAAATTTAAAGTAGTCCTGTATTCAAAAGTCTATTGACACAATAACATGAGAATAACATTAAGAAAAACGATTTTTAAAGTTTCCTATCATAAAAAATAGCTCAAAATAGTTTATTATATTAAAATAGTTGCTGCAAAGGCCTCACATAGCGGGTTCTTTAGTTTTAAAGTATATAAAGTCAGAGTTAACTGTAATTATTTTAAACTGCTGGGTAATGGGAACATAATCTCACACAGCTTTAATGTAAACTAGAAGAAAAAGTATATTGTAGTATAAAGTAAATAATTTGTGCAGTGGTGTGCACAGGGGAGGGGCAGGGGGGGCAGTCGCCCCCCCCTTGTAGCCCAATTGTTGAATAACGCGCACTAAAGTGCCCTCAAGAGCCAAAATGTGTGCTAAAGTGCCCTCAAGAGCCAAAATGTGTGCTAAAGTGCCCTCTTGGGAGCCAAAATGTGTGCTAAAGTGTCCTTCTGGTTGGCAAAACACATTAAACTGCCCTCTTGGCTGGTTAAAACATGATAGACTGCCCACTTGGGTGGTGAAAAGGTGTGTTTAAGTACCCTCCTCATTGGCAAAACACACTAACTGCCCTCTTGGGTGAAAAAAAAAACACTTCATTGCCCTCTTGGGTGGTAAAAACACGTGCTAAACTGCCCTCCTGGATGGCAACACACAGCTGCTCTCTTGGGTAAAGAAAACACACCAAACTGCTGAAGAACATTTTGACCAAGAAATACTATGAAACATTACTGTTGCAATGACTTTTATGTTGGGCCCTTTTTTGATCTGTATTGAGCCAGAACTATATCTCACAGAACCAGTTTGGATTATCTGGTGCTAATATGGTGTTAAAATGCACTAGAATACAGGAAATGGCATCTACTTAATTGAAAATGCTCTGTTTATTGATTTATTTCTGTGTGTTCTTCACAGTCCAATGTTGAATCTACACAGTTCTTGTGGATGCTGATCCTAACTACAGACTAACTTGAGTAGTCTGTCTAGTTAGTCTGTTTTAAGGCTATATAACGTGCCATTTGTAGAACATATAAACATGTCTAAAGTGCCCTTGAAAACATATGAAACTTGGTGCCATCTTCAGTGGCGAGAACGTGCTGTATGTGCCCTTTTTTTTCTCTTCGCCCCTGCCCTTGAAAAAGTCTGTGCACACCACTGAATTTGTGACTCCAATCTGTACTGTAGAGTTTTTAATGTATAAAATTTACTTGCACCAGGTCTTCTTTAAAGCTTTGTTCCTTTTATTTGACTATTTTAGACCAATCAGATTATCTCTTTTAATTTTGTAATACTGCAATAGTATATCGTTACCATCACCAAAACTGAACCACTTCATCCTTTTTTTCAGAGTGGACTTTAATGGGATGATTGAGGAAATCCCATGAGGTATTTTTGAAGTCCTTTCACAACCATGGTAAGAACATAAGGCCCAGTGACTTCAACCTTTGACCTTCAGCCTCTACAATCAAATCATGTCATCTTTGAATGATTTTATCAAACTTTGACTCACAGCACTCTTGGAAAACACAATGCCCCAGCTCCTGGCAATCACCTTTGTAAAGGCATAACAAAAGCGGTTGGTTCTTTTTCAGCTGTTTTTGCCCTGAACATGATGGAGCACTTTCACTCACACAGGGATAAAGGCTAAGGTGCTGCACAGCTCACTGAGAGCAGTTTTAGTTTCAGTTTCACATCCAAGGACACTTGCACAGATGGTTCAAAGTACCATAACAGCTCTACAGTTCTCAACCTGCTCTCCCACCTGAGTCACAGCTGCCCAAGAGAAAGAGATATCTTAGTGATATCATATTAACAGCCACACCTGACAAACTCAGGTGGGTTTCAGCAGCAGTACTTCATTTCTAACTAACAGGGCTGGCTCTGGGCATCAGCCCCAGTCCACTAGTCTGCAACGCTCTAGGGGTACCAGTGTGAGAACATCCTGAACAAATCCCTGAGCATTAACCAAACAGCCTGAATGAGGAGGATATTAATTGTTGTAGCGGAAAAACAAATTACTGTATATATATATATATATATATATATATATATATATATATATATATATATATATATTTATATTTAATTTTTTTCATCATGATTAGAAACATAATGTATGAATGTAAGGGCTACAATGAAGAAAAAGAGGAAACTTTTTTTTTTTTAGAGATTTAAAAGTTGTATATTAAAAAGAAAACTCAGCACTTTTAATGTCTAAAATTTTGATACTAGAGACTTCCAAGTTTTGAAAATGATAAATCTAAGACAGTGTAAAGACAAAATTTACATGTTACCAAACTGAGGACAAAGGTTGAAATTTAAACTTTTTGACTTTATAATCTCAAAAATTGTAGATTTTTGTTTACACACATTAACAACCTAAGAGTAAAAATGGGCCACACCTCCCCACAGGACCAATACTGGAAAAAAAAAGCATTTCTGTCAGAGTAGTTTCAACTTTGCCTCTGCACATTTATCACTACCAAAAGTCAGTTTTATGAACCATCCTTTAAGTTTGTTACATGAAAGTTAGTTAATATATAAACCTAATTTTGACTACCTTGGAACAGACAAGCCTTGCAGCCCCCTGAAATCTTTTGTGGGATCCAGACCCCAGGTTTGGAACCCATGGTCTAGAGTGGCCCGAATGCAATAATAAATAGATCCTTTGTCAAGAACAGTTGTATGTTGGCTTATTATTTGGGGATTTTGTCAATGAAAACAATTGATTAATTAGATTACTTGATTTGTAAATTTTGCAAGACTAACTTGGCATTAATCACAATGCCTTAATTAGCCACGACTATTGTTTTTCTTTTTATATCATATTTTGACCTTTTACACTCAATTTCGAATTTAAGTCATATTTTTAACTTTTAAAGTCATCATTTTCAATTCTAGCTAATGTTTTGACATTTTCAACTGCTAATTTTTGGCTTTTTAATACCATATTTTGAACTTTTAGACTCACAATTTAAAATTTTAAGTCATATTTTGACTTTTAAACTCATGATTTCAAAATTGACCTCATATTGTCACCTTTCAAACTTATGATTTCAACTTTCTCCTCATATATTTGCACTTTAAAAGCATTATTGTTCTATTTTAAATATCGTGTTACAATCTTTTGAACTAATAAGTTGGAATTTTTATCTCAGATTTGAGCCTTTAAACTTTTGAACTTTTTTTGAATGTCCAAATGATTTATCATCAGGGCTTTTTTTTATATTTTATTACTGGTGAAAATGAGGTTGACAGTTATGGGTAAATGTTGACCCTATTAGGCCCTCAGGTTAGACCTAAATCCCAAATCTGACCCCTGCTGAGGTTGAGTTTGACACCCCTGTTTTAAGGGGATAAACCAGGGTCAAATACTAGCAACCAAACAGTGGTGTGCACAGACTTTTTCAAGGGCAGGGGCGAGGAGAAAAAAAAGGGCACATACAGCACGTTCTCGCCACTGAAGAGGGCACTAAGTTTGGCGTGTTTTCGAGGGCACTTTAGACATGTTTATGTTCTACAAATGGCACATTATATAGCCTTAAAACAGACTAACTAGACAGACTACTCAAGTTAGTCTGTAGTTAGGATCAGCATCCACAAGAACTGTGTAGATTCAACATTGGACTGTGAAGAACACACAGAAATAAATAAATAAATCCCTAGGGGGTCTGGGGGTCTTCCCCCAGAACATTTTCAATCAAGTAGACACCATTTCCTGCGTTCTAGTGCATTTTAACACCATATTAGCACCAGATAATCCAAACTGGTTCTGTGAGATATAGTTCTGGCTCAGAATAGATCAAAAAAGGGCCCAACATAAAAGTCATAGCAACAGTAATGTTTCATAGTGTTTCTTGGTCCTAATGGTCCTCTTGAGTTTAGTGTGTTTTTCACCTGAGAGCGGTTTATCATGTTTTAACCAGCCAAGGGGGAAGTTTAGTGTGTTTTGCCAACCAGGTGGGCACTACGTGTTTTTCAACAACTGGGCCACTTCAACTGTTCAGGCAGGCTGTGACAGAAAAGTGTAAGGACAGTCCTTCGTTGGTGCAGCTTTATGATACTGCAGTGTGAACACGAAATGACCCAGGAGGAAGACGCAGCAATTAATTCTAATTATTTTATCATATTTGATCACCTAAATCAGGGCAAAGGGAACAAGCTCTAGGTGTGAAAGATTCCAATATAGCATACCAAAACACAGATGCTCACAGATTTTTCATGATTTGAACCTTCCTTGTTGACATGGCCATGATTTTAGGGGCTCTGGTCTTTCTCTTCCTCTTCCCTGGCTCATGAAACTACTATAGCTCTACAGTTTGATTGAATGCCATCATCAGATGTCGTACAGAGGAGGAGACGTTAGTCCAGATTTGTTGAATCATCAGAAACAGTAGTGCGTTGTACTTAATGGTGGAGTAATGAGACTTTTGAATCATAGATAAATGGTATTAAGTGAGCAATAACCCCAGTAGAAGAGGGAAATTAAAGGAAGTCATTTTGTTTTGAAATTACACAGCTTCCTGTCATAATTTGTTCATTAAAACAGCGTATACCTTTAATTACTTGTTTACTTCCATGGATGTTAGTTTCCAGGCACAGTGTCTGTCTGCAGGGCTAAAAAAAATAAAGTCATACACTCCAGTGGAAACCAGTTCAATATTTTATGAAGCAATTGTGTGTGTTGTTCGTGATTTATGCATGAGCAGAGCTTGTTCTGAAATCACAGCCTGCTTAGTGAAAGTGCCCGTGGCTCCCAGGTGTCCTCCATCTTCAGTACAAACAGAGAAAAATAAGTCAGGTAAGGTCACGGTGATACAAATCATTGCCTTGATTTAAATGTAAGCGTTGTTTTCTTTCACATAGCGAGAACAAACAGGATAACAATCTACTGAGGACGAGCCCGTTCAACACCTGCATGTTCGCATCGCAAAATAAGCTATGAAGGCCTCGCAGCACCCTCTGGGACAAAGAGGAGAACGCATTTAAAGTGGTCACAAGGCTGAAATACAATATATATCACATTTATAGATGCCATGCATTGATATCACATTTTCAGCGGACTTAGTGTCAAAAGAATCCCAGACACACCTGTCTGCGATTTGGAGAAAAATCAGACAAATATCTGCTTGAATGAAAGACATTTAGACTCGACAGAAACCCAGACTGTTTACCAGAGATAAAGTGGACCATGGATATTCACATGTACCCAGAAGAGACGGTTATTGGAATTTTTTTGTACCTGATTTCAAGTAGACAAAGCCGAGCCTGGAGGCACACAACAGCCTGTTTCAATCAGTGATGGACGTGAAACTGAATTAACACCAAAGTTCAGGGTCAATACCAAGTTTTAGGGGCCTTCATGCCATGAATGTTTAAAAGAAGTTGCTCCAAATGCAAGCCGACAGTTCCTCTTGGTTTTATAAATCAATCCTGGTCAATATAATTGGGCTTTGTTAGCATTAAAAACCTCTTTAATGTCAAGGTGAAAAAAAATTCTGCAAATTAATGTCAGTTAAAAAATATGTAATGTAAAATAAGTGACTGCATAAATATTCAGCCCCTTCAAGTCAGTATTTAGTAGATGTTGCAAAGGATTGGGGTCTGGGCTTTGACTCGGCCACTCCAGAACATTCCCCTTGCTGTCTTTAAACCGTTTCTATGTAGCTTTCTCTGTATGCTTCAGCTTATTGTCTTGCTGGAAAATAAATGCTTGTAGTTCTCTTTCAGACTGAATAAGATCGCCCTCCAGGACTTTCCTATATTTTGTCGCATACATTTTATCCTCTATCTTTACAAGCCTTCCAGTGCTAGCTGTGAAGCATCCCCACAGCATGATGCTGCCACCACCACGCCTCACAGTGGGGATAGTGTGTTTGTGGTGATGTGCAGTGTTTGGCATCTTGTCCAAAGGCCTAAAAGCTCCATTTTGGTTTTATCAGACTAAAGAACTTTCTCCCTCTTGACCATGGAGTCTCCCACATGCCTTCTGGTGAACTCCAGTCCAGATTTAATCTGAGTTTTCTTCAACAGTGGCTTTCTCTTTGCCACTCTCCCATAAAGCTCTGACTGGTGAAGAACAGTTGTTGTTTGCAGAGTCTCTCTCATCTCAGCTGCTGAAGCTTGGAACTCCTTGGAGTAGTCATGGGTGTCTTGGTGAACTCTCTCACTGGTCTCCTTTTTGCACAGCTGCTCAGTTTGTGAGGACGGCCTGATCTAGGCAGATTTACACATGTGACATGCTCCTTATAGTAATAATACAACAACCAGACCATTTGAATCACATTGGATGATAAAAATTAGAATTAATAATACTCATGTTAAATCAAATAGGGTCTCTGGACCACAGTCATTAGTAGGGTGATGATATTCACAGTATAGCAGGAGGCTAATGTTACTTACTGTCTAAAAAGCAGAGCATCACAGGACTTGCCAACATCATCTGGTTCAGCAGCTCATTTATTTTCCTGGATTCTCACAACTAGAACCTTCACTTTTTGCAAGCCACTCTCCTCTTTTACCCTCTGCTGTCAGAGCTTCTGTATTAACAGCTCTAATGGATGTTACCTGTTCATGAGTGGCCATGCTAATTGGTTACCTTTAGCCGGCTGTGTCTGTGATTCCATAATATCAAAAGATGTTGAAAACCCAAACTTCTTCTTCCAAACTTCAATTCAAACTAGAGAGGTTTACCAAAGCAGCAATACTTTTTTCATAGTTTGTTGGAAAATACACAAGATGAGGAACTTAAGGAATAGTTGCATATCAGATTGCAATCACAATATTAGGGGAAAAATCGCAGTTAGATTATTTTCCCACAGCGTAAAGCCCAACTTTTTAAATATCCTTGTTAAGCCATAAGAATCTGAAAAAGTAAAGAGTAAGAAAGACTTCAGAAAAAGCCAAGAACGGGGGGTTGTGTTTAATTTCATATTTTCAATTTTGCATCTCAAGATTATGACTCAAACTTATGATTTTGACTTTTCATTTCATACTTTGACCTTTTCACCTCATAACTTGTACTTTATTTGTCACATTTTTTATCTTTTAGACTCCCAAGTTTAAACTTCAAGTCATATTTTGACCTTTTCAACTCCTTACTTTGGCTTTTTAATCCCATATTTTGACTTTTAAACATATGATTTCAAATCTTTTCTCATATTTTGACATTTTAAATTAATACTTTTTACTTTTTATATCATATGTTGACGTTTTACACCCCTAATTTTGAATTTAAGTCATGTTTTGAACTTTTTTTTAGTCATCATTTTGAATTGTAGCTCATATTTTGACGTATTCAACTCCTAATTTTGGTTTTTAATCCCACATTTTGACCTATCAGAATCACAATTTAAAATTTAAGACAAAATTGACTTTTAAACTTATGATTTCATATTTGATATCATATGTTGACCTTTCAAACTTATGATTTCAACTTTTACCTCATATATTTGCTCTTTAAAAACATTTTTGTTCTGATCTTTAGAACTAAAAAATTTGAATTTTTCAAATTTGAGCATTTTAACTTATCATTTTTACTTTTTGCATTACCAAATGATTTATCATCAGTTTTGTTTGTTTTTTGTTTTTTGTTTGTTTGTTTTTTTGTGTTTTTCATATTTCGTTACTGGTGAAATGAAGTTGACAGTTATAGTTAAATGCTGACCCTGTTAGGCCCTCAGGTTAGACCTAAATCCAGAATCCGGCCCCTGCTGGGATTGAGTTTGACACCCCTGCAGTAGATAGAATGACGTCCCTTTATGTGCAGCCTGGGGATGGGAAATGGAGCTGTCCACACCCTGCAGGTGCTGATTCTCTCTGTGTGCACTACATCTCTCACTCACCTGTGTTATTTTCATCCATTTAAAGAAAATTATGAAATATAATTCAGTAGGTGAAAGTGTGGGTTGCCATTGCCAATTTGATTGAAAGATTCAAAAATTAAAGACAGCAAAGAAGGGGAGTTTTGACCCCCCAATAAAAACACTAATATTTGTCAGACAACATCATGGCACTGTATTAGAAGTGTTTCCTTGGCTCTACAAAGAAATACTGGCTAGCAGCAGGAACTGAAAACAGAAGGCGACAGGTGAATGCAGGATGTAATCAGGGAATGAGGATGGTTCAGTTTGTCAGAGGAGAGAAGGTTAAAGGAGGAAGGTTATTAGGTAGGCACCAGTTAGGCCAGTTAAAGGATGCTAAGGACTGGGAGATGCAGGTAGATTTAGGGGGGAAACTTGTTGTGCCACAGGAGATAGTTTGCACCAATCTTAGGCCTGACATAGTGCTGCGGTCTGCCAGTCAGTGTGTAGTGTATTTATAGCGCTGACGGTTCCGTGGGAGGATTCTGTGGAGGAAGCCTATGAAAGGAAGAAGCTGAGATATGCAGAGTTAGGAGCAGAAGCTGAACAGCGAGGATGGAAAGTTAGGACTCATCCAGTAGAAGTGGAATGTAGAGGGTTTGTAGCAAGGTCAGCTGTTTCATTACTTAGAGAGCTTGGAGTGCAGGGACAGAATTTGAGAAAGACAGTTAAGGAGATGTCAGATGAAGCAGCTCAGGCCAGTCAGTGGATCTGGATGAGGAGGAGTAATGCCAGCTGGGGCAAAAATGAAGGTTGACGAAACCCCATAACTTCTCTATCCGTTAGTTTCGTTTAATCCTCTCTCTACTCTGTCTTCCCTCATGAAAATGAGGGAGTAGGGGGGATAGAGCGCACGCCACGCCAGGCCAGGGGTGTGTGTAAGCCCACGACAGGGTACCACAACCTTAGCTCTGCCTCCCCCACCTTAGTGTGATGCTTGCTCTCTCTCTCTCTCTCTCTCTCTCTCTCACTTGCTCTCCCTAATCTGTCTCATTTTCCTCTCTCTTTTAATCTTAGTTATTGGTAATAATTGTTGCACTGTAATCATGAGTGGTGTTGAGGAAGGTAGTATCAGCATTGTCACTACCTGGAGCTTGCATGTATGGAGCCTGGGTCTGTTGAAGGTGGCATGCTGTTGAGGCTGTTTGGGCCATGTGGTAGGATAGGTAAGATGATGTCTGCGTGTTGGCATGGAGGGGGGTGGCTCTGGGACGCCGGAGATCACTGTTCAGCCCTCTGGAGGTGTCGCGGGACTAACTGGACGAAACACTGACGAAGGAGGGTTCCCACTTGACAGCCCCTGAGAAGTACTGGTTTCTACTACCCATCAGTCTGCACGGTTGATTTGTGGAGGCAAATAGTAATGGATTAAGGATTTCTTCACTGAGCGCTGACCCTCTTTATAGGGCACAAGTATCTTGTGTTTCAGTCAAATTCTTTTGGTTCACATTATTTAAATCTTCTGACAAGAGTTTTATAGAAGTTACAACAGGAGAGAAGTGTGTTTCTTTTCAAAACTCAACTCTCAGCGTTACGTTGAGTAAGTCAATCAGTTTTATCTACGTAGACTTAGGAGATAAGACCATGTGTTTTTTTACCCCCCAGCTGTCATCATTGACCTGAAGTGAAGTCACAGGGCAAAGAAAAACTCAGATGAAAAGTGAAACAGGGCTGTATGACTGAACAAAGATCAACATCCCAGTCATCAAATAGTTGTTTTCACCAAATAAACTTACTGAAATAATGAAATCATCATTGTTGTATTTAATTTGATTCTTGTGTCCTCGGCAAACGTGACTACTTCACATTGCTTTTCCCAACCAGCATGTCCATGTGGGCCCCATATAGGGCATACAGGTGCATCTAAAAAATTAGAATATCGTGAAAAAGTTCAATATTTTTGTCTTTCTTTTCAGAAAGTGAAACCCATATATTATATAGACTTGTTACACATAGAGCGAAATATTTCAGGCCTTTACTTCTTGAAATGTTGATGATTATGGCTTTCAGATAAGAAAACCCAAAACTCAGTGTCTCAAAAAATTAGAATATTACATAAGATCAATAAAATAGGATATTTCCAACAGAAATGTCAGGCTTCTGAAAAGTATGTTCATTTCTATGCCTTCAATACTTGGTTGGGCCTCCTTTTGCATGAATTACTGCATCAATGCGGCATGGCATGGAGGCGATCAGCCTGTGGCACTGCTCAGGTGTAATGGAAGCCCAGGTTGCTTTGATAGTGGCCTTCAGGTCATCTGCATTGGAGTTCAGGTCAGAATCAAGCACAGTAACACCATGGTCACTGAACCAGCTTCTGGTACCTTTGGCAGTGTGGGAAGGTGCCAAGTCCTGCTGGAAAATGAAATCAGCATCTCCATAAAGCTTGTCAGCAGAAGGAAGCACCAGCAGATACCATGGCTGCCCAAATCATCACTGACTGTGGAAACTTCACACTGGACTACAAGCAACGTGGATTCTGTGCCTTTCCACTCTTCTAGGTGTCAGGGTCTGGAGGAGGAGAGGGGTATTGCCGAGTTAAATTGTTAAATTGTTCAAGAAGAAAAGCTGGCATAGAAGAAGATGAAGCGGGGAAATCCAGCTCCTCCCACCAGTCTTTTTTCCACATAAACAATGAAAAAAACACAGAATTTATGCTGTCTTGGGGTTTCTGCTCTGGCATTGGGGCATAAGGAGCAGACAGCGAGACAGTTAGCTGTCCAACATGTTATTCTTTACACGAGACGAATAAATCAGGACTACGACGTGTTGCCATGGCTACACAGACGCTAAGTGAGGTACTGACATGTATTTGAGCTCATTAAATCACATATAAATCCTTATGTCATTACGCTTTATGCCTCTTCCTGTCTTTGGTTCACAAGTTGGTCCACTTTGCTTTCACACCTCAAACGAACCGCACCAGCGTTCGTTAGGAAGTGGACCGAGACCCCCCATTTTCAAACGGACCAGAGTCCGCCTGTTTGGTCCACACCCGAGTTCGTGTGAGCTTTCACACCACTCCAAACAAACCGGACTGTCCAGGGAAACAGACCAGAGTTCATTGAAAGCGGACCAAACAGCTCTGGTGTGAATGCACCTTTAAAGAGTCACCAATTACCCTGATGAGCGTGTCTTTTGTGGTGGAAGGAAGCCGGAGTACCTTGAGAGAAACCCATGCATGCACTGGGAGAACATGAAAACTGCACAGCAAAAAGAACGAATCATAATTTGTGCAGAACCTTTCAAAAGAGTAAATATTTAACAAAGTAGTGAGAACCCTAATTGTTTGCATTAGCTTCCAAGGCAGCTGAAGTCCTGTTTTCCACGTTTGGAAACCTGAGACATAAACATTGCAGTTGAGCATCTTCCCTCCCTCTTTAGTAAAAACTCACTGAAGTATTTTATATACAAAAATGTAGTGTGGTGTCTTTTTAGGTAGGAACAATGATTTGTTTCTGTGCTTTCTTCAAAGCCTCCACCTGTCTTTGTAGTGCTGTGTCTCCCCGTTTGAAGTTCCTTTTCCTGTGGGAGTCACAAACAGCCATCACTGGTTAGGGGACAAACAGAGAGGACAGGTTTTTAGGGGTTAGACATTTTTATTCAAACAAATCAGTCTGTATCATGCTGGCTCTACCACCATACCAATGACCAGGATGATAGAAATATATTTAAAGCTCATTTTCACCTAAATAAGCAGCTCCTGTCATCACTGCACAGCTAAACTAAACACAGAATTATAAAAGTATAACAAAGAAATCTGACACCCCTAAAGGGACACAGAGAATCTGCATCTTTTATAGCTGTTTTCTAAACTGTCAGTTTGGGGCTTTTGCAGGTTTTGTGAGCATACAAAGTGTAGATAGAAAGTTCTGATTATTTCATGCATACTGATGTTGAAATTTCTCTCTGCTCTGTAGACATATTGTGATATCTGGTATGTAGCTCTGTTTACATTGAGTGGGTGTAGTGGCATTGTGGGAACAGTGTGTTGGCTTGGTGTATAAGAGGCTTTGTGTGTCTCGTTGAATGCGTCTGCGTCATAGGCATTGTATATCTTTTGTCAGGTGGACTCAAAAATGAGATGATTCATCTCAGGGGGCAACACATCGATAAAATATTCTAAATATCTGGTTTTGGTTTCACTTTTACAGTCAAATCGACTAGAATGACACCACAGCTTTTCAGGCATTCACAGCAGAGCGTTAGCGCCATCTGCAGGAATCAACCAGGGGTGGATCTAAGGGGGTGGCCATAGGTAGCCACGCCCCCGACCCCCCAAAAAATCTGGTTAGCCAATTGGCAAATGTATGAATGAAAACAATTGTTAGTTTAGTAAATATGCTTTATGAGGTGACAATTTTATTGAACAGTCCTCTATTCAAAACAGGAAGTAAACAGTAGAAACGGGCAGAGATGGGCAGTGCCGGTCTGTACTTGTGTTATTGTGTTGGTTGAGAGCCCCCTGGTGGTTGAATGTTACATACTGTGCCTGACACTGCTATCATGGCATGTATCAGAAATGGACATGAAGCCGAATACAGGGATCTGATCAGTGCCTTCAGTGACTGGAGTCACAAAAACTGCCTCCTACTCAACACCTCAAAGACAAAGGAAATGATCCTGGATTTCTGCAGATCCAAACCCGCTCTTCAGCCAGTGAACACTTGTGGCGTGGACATCGAGGTGGTGACATCGTACAAATATTTAGGCGTACACCTGGATAATAAGTTGGACTGGTCTAAAAACATAGACTTCATCTACAAAAAGGGGCAGAGCCAGCTCTTTTGCCTCAGAAGACTCCGATCAATAGACATCTGCAGTAAGATGCTGCAGATGTTTTATCAGTCTGTGGTGGCAAGTGTTCTGTTTTATGCTGCAGTCTGCTGGGGAGGCGGTGTAAAACACAAGGATGCAAGGCATCTGAACAAACTGGTGAAAAAAGCTGGCTCTGTGGTCGGAATCAAGCTGAACTCATTGGAGGATGAGGAGGAGAGAGCAAGGTGGAGGCCATTCTGAGAAACATGGATCATCCACTTCATATCTCCTTCAATGAGCAAAGAAACAACGGTGGTGGACGGCTCCTATCCCTGCGCTGCAGGACAGAAAGATTTAGAAAATCTTTTATACCATCAGCAATTAGACTTTATAATTCTATTATAATTCTATTTTTGATTTTATAATGTTAGATATACGTATGTGCTGGTAAAAAGGAAAAACAAGTGTCTTTCATTTCATACCATTCCTGTTTATGTCAGTGCTTTAGTCCGGTGATTCTCAACCTTTTCAGCTTGTGACCCCAAAATAAAGGTGCCAAAGATCGGGGACCCCCACTGTACCTGTGAGTGGTTGAACACAGACATGCACAGTCAGGAATAGTCATGTGAAGACAAGGCTGGAGGTCAGCAAAGTCACAGTCCATTATGAACTTAAACTGTGATATCCATATTTATTATTTCATTTCTTAACCTGAATAACAACCACTCTTATTAATTCAAGAAATATCTTATTTGTACCATGGCATATGACCATCTTAAAAGTCTATTTTCTTTAAAACAGAATTAAAATTAGTTAAAAATGTTAAAAATTGGTGAAATATAAAAGTAGCAGAAATGAGTCGGAAGTGGCAAAAAAATTGAAAAAATGTGGCAGAATAAACAACAAAAAAAAACCTGTTTAAACCTGCAAACATGGGTTAACTGAGGCAGGATAATTGGCAGAAATGAGTTAAACTGGTAACAATGAAGTGTATTTCGTCGACTAAAACCTCAACTAAAAATGTTCGGCGACAGCCTTTTTTTCCACGACTGAAACTAGACTAAGACTAGCAAAAGATCTGTGATGACTGAAACTGGCAAAAAGAAAGTTTAGTTTTTGTCAAAATGACTAAAACTAGACATAAAATGTAATTAAGTTTTCAATGGACATTCAAAATTTATTATATTTCTGTGGATAAATGTGTCAAAAAACAATGCAGCTGTATCTATTCTGCCTCTCAGCTGAAAGCAGGGACCCCAGGTTTGGCAGAGAGCAGAGAACACAGTACCATGATTTCATACCAGATTTAGGCAAGAAAATAAATGCTTGGAGTAAAAGTAAAGACTAAAATCAGAGGACTTTTTATGGACTAAAACTAGACTAAAATGATTTGGAGTTTTCGTCAACTAAAACTAGACTAAAACTAAAAAGGGTAGAAATGACTAAAATGTGACTCAAACTAAAATACATGATTAAAAGACCAAGACGGAAATTCAAAATAGTCATCACAGTTAATACTATAACAATGGTTATAAAAAGTGGCAAAAAGGGATTAATAGTGGCCAGTGTCGTGCCTGAGCGAGTTCAGTGAACAATGGTTCATGACCTCGTTCATATTTTGAGCCAACGTGAACTGAACGTACTGTATTTCAGTTACTGTGAGCGCGCTCATTCTGGCGTTTGTGAACGGCGCTCTCTCACAGTTTAACTTTGTTCAAGAGAGTGCCAGATTTCCATTGAGCCCTCCAGGCAAAAACCCAGTAAAAACACACCATAAACGGGCCTTAATATGTAGGGGCAAAACACCCAATCTGGCAACACCAGTCACCAGAGTCGCAACGCCGCTTGCGTCATCAAAATGCGAAGCATGGAGGCAAAAACAAATGAAGGCAGCAGCACTATCTCAGACTCTGCCTCCACGATTAATACAGCATCTTTGTATGATTACTTACAAGAATTTTATGAAAAAGCCAGTGATGATCTAGGTGGGAAAAATCTTACCTTTTTTTGTAAACTTTGCCCGCCAGGTTTTAAGAAACATCTCCCTACATCAACAACGTCAACAGCAAACCTGAAACTATCGTCCTGTTTTTGTTAATAATTCCTCATTAAAGGGGCTCTATGTAAGATTTTTGCTTTAAAACTTCCCACTTTTGAGTATATAATGGTGTGTACTTTATCCCAAAGTGAAGAATGAGGCTCTTCATGTCTTCCTTGTTTGCCTGTATAACGTTATGCGTGCACCCCCTTGCTCTGTTTATACCTGATAACGGCGTGTTGAATGGAGAAGGCTGCTTCCACGAGTAAACGACAGGCTAGCTCAGCCCAAACACCCACACAAACTCTGCGAAAACATTAAAAAAATAAGATAGTTTTTTTCTGCTGAAGCCCGTCAAGCTAAAAAAGAGTGTGACGGGGGGAATCGAGGATAAATATCGGTGGAGCATTTGAGAAATGAAGGGAGCTTTGCTCGGCGCTCGGGATGAACACTGATCCAGAGATGGCCGTCTTTCTGTTGAAAAGGTAAGGCATCACTCCAGACCATGAAATATGATGTAGTGTTTTATGATGTATAAATCATACACTACATCACGTTAGCTTGCTTACGAAGATGCTATTCATTTAGTGTTTTCTGGATAATACTGCATCTTTTTCTTGCTTCCTGGCACTGGACTCAACTTACTGAGTTTATTTTTTTATATTTAGTTCCTAAAATATCTTCAACACATAATGTCAGTTATCTGATATCAGTCGAGGCACCATTATCAGAGCTAATCAACGTTAGCCCTGTTGCTTCTGCTCTAAAACGCGTCCCATTCAATACACATCACACATTACACACGTAAAAAGACAATAAAATTGGTCAATGCTGCACTAAGTAGCGAAGTTGTTTATTCATAGAAACGGTCGTGAAAATATCGTCCTTTTTTAATCGCCTCATATGAACCAATATTTAATTTTGTGCCATGTCCGCACTAGAGGTTCAGATATACTTTATTCATTTTCATTTTGAGTTCATGGATCTTTTAAGTGTTACTTCACTTACCTCCTCTGTATACATGATGCTGGTAAATCACCTTGGTCTGCGTGTGTATCAGCTGATAAACCAGAGGCTCGTTCATGAGCAAGGAGCGCGCCGTCATGGACGAGCAACACAATGTTGTTGTAGTTCGCCTGATGGCCAGGGTTGTCGCTATACCGACATTTTTCTAAATCTTGCATAGAGCTTTTCTTCTATGCAAGAGTTCCTCTAGAGTTTTTTCCTCATGTTTTTGAGAATATACTGTAGGGGTGAAAGCTGCAGCTGGCTACTATTGTGGACTGAATGGGTGGCAACAATGGGGAAATGCCAGTATTCTGAGGGTAATAGCTCGTAGCAACATATTGAAAAAAAAAAAAAAGGAACTATGAACTAGTGCATTTTTGGGACAGTGAACTTAGTTCAGAATTTTGAATTATGGACTATGAACTGAACTAATTCATTTTAAAATTTGTGAACTGAACTTTGAAGTAGTTCATGTAGAAACTGAACTTTCCCCACACTGATAGTGGCAATAATGGCTCAAAGGTAGCAACATTAGGGGTGTATTGGCAAGAATTTGTGTAGAAGTGGCAAAAACAGGCAGAAAAGTGTTAAAAAGGGTTAGAAATGGACCAAAATGGGTTTACAGTGGCAAAAATGTGTTAAAGTTGGTACAATTGGTGGGAAAAGTGATGAAAACTAGTTTAAATTTGACAAATGTCTGTAATGTGGCAAAAGTGGGTAAAAAGAGCCAAAAATGGGTCCATATTGTGAAAAATTGATGAAAGTGGCAAATTGTAGTGATAAAATTGGGTCATAAAAATGGTTCAAAAGTGGCACAAACACACTTACAACCACAGAACCCATTAAGAGCCGACACACTTCACTCCCCAAAATGAGGGAACTGTTATTCAGGATAGTTTTTTAAGGCATCTGGCGACCCCATCTCAGTGTCCTGGGAGCCCCTCCCCATGTTGAGAACCCCTGCTCTAGTCAAACCAGTCTGCCATGAAAATCTAAGCTAACACACACTATTTAGAGCTGACAACTGTGATTTTTTTTTTGTTATTTTTATGCTTTATGGGCTGTGATTGGGGAAAATATTTTGTTCTGGTATTTCCACTAACAGCATAGTCATCAGTGTGTAGAGTTGCACAGCATACTGCATCAATAATGTAGTGATTTGTTTCACAATAGGTTTGTGAAGAGGTTGGAAAACTGGAAAATGCTGTACCAGGGTAGTCCACATGGATAGGAACACTCTGTAGCTCCTGTTCAGTGAACAGTATTACGTTAGCCGGGTTTGTGTCTCTGATTCTGGCTTATAACACTCAAACTTTCTGTTTGGTGCTGCATAAAGATGTTGCTGTGTGCAGAGGGAGTCAGCTGTCAGTCAGAATGATGGAGACGTCAACCCCTGATAGTCTGCACAGCAAACGGATCTGATTCTGAGGAAGGTTTTCCAGTTTTTACGTTTGATTAACTCTGATTTTTGTGGAGCTGTAATGAGATTCTCAGCTTTGATATCAGACAGTAAGTGCATCTTTGCTATTCTAAGTCTCCAAAAAGGCCAAATCTAGCTGTGTACATCTATAAAGCCAGTCGGGTTTGAGCGCTGACGGCCGTGTTACAGCAGTATTTCAGTATATTGTGGTATATGATATACTCTTTAATTCAAATGCTAACTACAGATGCAATGCAGAGATGATGAAATTGCGCTGTCAGACATCTGAAGGTGATATCAGAGCCAATCCAACATCGGAGAAATGAAGGAAAAGAGGGAGCTGTTGCGTTAGGAAAATAGAGGCTGCTGAATGCATTTGTGAGGGAAGAGGAGGGAGATCAAGTCTAAGTGTTAAAAAAGCACTCACTGTGAGTTTGACTATAATACCTAAGGGCTTTATTTAAATAGCAGCAGGAGGTGATTAAATGTTTTATTTTTGTTCACAATTTTTACTTTTTGTGACTGGCAAACCTCTGGGATCCAGAAACAATAGGGTCGTCTGTGAAATGTCGTCTGTGAATGGGCTTTATGGCAGAGTGGCGAACCTCTCCTCAGTTCAAACACATGAAAGACCATCTAGAGTTTGCAAAAACCTTCACATTTAAACCAAGACCCAAGATGGAGACAGTAGAAACAGTAGACCAGAGTAGGTGTTACCCTGTTATTACAGCATACATTAGTCATGACCAGACCTTGCAAATGACTGTGAAACTACACTGAACAAAAATATAAACGCAACACTTTTGATTTTGCTCCCAGTTGTCATGAGAGGAACTCAAAGATCTAAGACTTATTCTATGTACACAAAAGGATTATTGCTCTCAAATATTGTTCACAGATTTTTCCAACTCTGTGTTAGTGAGCACTTCTCCTTTGCCAAGATAATCCATCCACCTCACAGGTGTGGCATATCAAGATGCTGATTAGACAGCATGATTATTGCTCAGCCTTAGGCTGGCCACAATGAAAGGACACTCTAAAATGTGCAGTTTTACTGTGTGTGGGGGGGGATCTGGTGTGACCACCATTTGCCTCACACAGTGCAGCACATCTCCTTCACATAGTGTTGATCAGGTTGTTGATTGAGGCCTGTGTAATGTTGGTCGGGGGGGGGGGGTACTGATTACCCTGGCCCACAGTAGGGAGGGGCCCTTGAGGAGTCAGCAATAAATAGTGTATTTTGATTTCTTTTTTCTTAGTAATTAGTGACATTATTAAGTCAAAAGTGACTAAAGCAGTGATCCTCAACACTCATTTAAGCTGCCTTGTGCAGTTAAATGCCACTTATTGCCCATTTTGCCACTCTTTGATGCTTTTTGCCCATTTCAGTCACTTTTCACTCATTTTAAGCCACGTTTTTGCCACTTTGGGACCATTTAGGCCACTGTTTACTCATGTTTTCATCATTTCCCACCCATTTTGGCCACTTTCTGCCCTTTTTTGCCATTTTTCCTTTCAGTGTTTGCCACTTTTAGCCCATTTTTGCAACTTCTTTTTGTCATTTCTCACCCATTTTTGCCCCTTTTTGCCTTTTTTGCCACTTCTTGCCTATTTAAGCTGCCTTTGGCAGTTAAATGCCACTTCTTGCCCATTTTTCCCACCTTTTTCTAATTTTTGCCCAGTTAAGTCACTTTTCACTCATTTTTAGCCACGTTTAGCCACTTTGGGACCATTTATGCCACTGTTGACTCATTTTTTTCGTCATTTCCCACCCTTTTTTGCCACTTTCTGCCCTTTTATGCCACTTTTTCTTCCCTTTTTTGCCATTTTTCTCTCAGTGTTTGCCGCCTTTAGCCCACTACCTTTTCTATCTTAATTGCAACTTTTCACCACTTAGATTGTGGCTCTTGCAAATGCATTTTTCAACAATTTGGCTCTTTGGGTTAAGCAGAGTTGAGTAACACTGGACTAAATGAATCGTTCAACAGACTGAAATCCGCTTACAATAGAGTAAAATACAATTTTGCCCCTCCCTTAAAAATGTCCAAATTGCATAGTCCAGCGCTGCGAAATATTGCAAGTAAATTAAATTTAACCCTAGTAAAAACATTGTTCACAAATAGAGAAATTATGTTCCAAAAATAAATCAAATGTTTAGATATTTGTAAAAAAAGACTCAGCATATTTTGCTTGTCTCACCGGTTAAGGGGGGCACTGTATAAATTCTTTCTGGGGGCCCAAAATCCCTGGCAACACCCCTGCCCGGGTCCACAGTACGGAGAGGCCTTGAGGAGCCAGCAATGAAAAGTGTGTTTTTATCTATTTTTTCTTAGTAATTAGTGACATTATTGAATCAAAAGTGACTAAATGAACCAGTCAATAGACTGAAATTTGTATCAGATAAGTAAAATAAATACTGGGGGGCCTCTGCTCCTCCCTTAAAAAATCCAAATGATATAGTCCAGTGCTGTGAAATAAAACAAGTAAATTCAGTTTAACCACAGTAAAAATACTGCTCATAAATGGGGAAATTATGCTTCAAAAATACATTAAAATGCATATTTATTTGTAAAAAAATGATGAAACATTTGTTGCTTAGCTAGCCAGTTAAGGGGGGCCCTGTGTAAATTCTTTCTGGGGGCCCAGAATCCCTAGCTACGCCCCTGTGTTGGTCCACTCCTCTTCAATGGCTGTGTGAAGCTGCTGGATATTGTCAGGAACTGGAACACACTGTCACATATGCCGACCCAGAGCATTCCAAACATGCTCAATGGGTGACATGTCAGGTGAGTATGCTGGCCATGCAAGAACTGGGATGTTTTCAGCTTCCAGGAATTGTGTACAGCATTATCATGCTGCAACATGAGGTGATGGTCGTGGATGAATGGCACAACAATGGGCCTCAGGATCTCGTCACAGTATCTCTGTGCATTCAAAATAAAATAAAATGCATCTGTGATGGTTATGCAAACCATATGCCTGCTCATACCATAACCCCACCGCCACCATGGGCCACATGACACCAGAAAACCGCTCACACACAACGGCATACATGCTGTCTTCCATCTGCCCTGTACAGTGAAAACCTGGGATTCATCCGTGAAGAGAACACCTCTCCAATGTGTCAGACACCATCGAATGTGAGCATTTGCCAACTCAAGTCGGTTACGATGACGAACTGCAGTCAGGTCGAGACCCCGATGAGGACGGCAGGACGGTTTCTGACAGTCTGTGCAGAAATTTTTTGGTTATGCAAACCGATTGTTGCAGCAACTGTCCGGGCGGCTGGTCCAGGGGCGTAGCACATGGGAGAAAAAGGGTACTGATTATTTGGGGCCCACAGTAGGGAGGGGCCCTTGAGGAGCCTGCAATAAGAAGTGTTTTTATCTATTTTTTATTTATTTATTTATTTTTTAGTAGAGTCATTATTGAATCAAAAGTGACAAAATGTATTAGTGAACAGACAAAATTTCAAATAGAGTAAAATAAATACTGGGGAGCCTCTGCTCCTTCCTTAAAAATGTCCAAATGGTATACTCCAGCACTGTGAAATATGCAAGTAAATTCAGTTTAACCACAGTAAAAATACTGCTCATAAATGGGAAAATTATACTTCAAAAATACATTAAAATGTATATGTATTTGTAAAAAAATATTCAACATTTGTTGCTTGGCTAGCCAGTTAAGGGTGGCCTGTATAATATTCTGTCTGGAGGCCCAGAATCCCTAGCTACGCCCCTGGGCTGGCCTCAGATGATCTTTGAGATGAAGATGCTGGATGTGGAGGTCCTTGGCTGATGTGATTACACGTGGTCTGCGGTTGTGAGGCCGGTTGGATGTACTGCCAAATTCTCTGAAACGCCTTAGGAGACGGCTTATTGTAGAGAAATGAATATTCAATTAAGGACAACAGCTCTGGTGGACATTCCTGTAGTCAGCATGCCAGTTGCACGCTACCTTAAAACTTGTGACATCTGTGGAATTGTGCTGTGTGATAAAACTGCACATTTTAGAGTGTCCTTTTATTGTGGCCAGCCTAAGGCTGTGCAATAATCATGCTGTCTAATCAGCATCTTGATATGCCACACCTGTGAGGTGGATGGATTATCTTGGCAAAGGAGAAGTGCTCACTGACACAGATTTAGACAAATTTGTGAACAATATTTGAGAGCAATAGTCCTTTTTGTAGAAAAAGCACCCATGTACGCGGGTGGCCAGTGGCCCTTAACCGCATGTCTCTCCCCGCTCTCTTTCCCATTTCTGACTCTATCCCCTGTCCTCCTCTAAGGAATAATGGTACAAAAAGCCCAAAAAATAAATCTTTAAGAAAAAAAATAAAAACAAAAACAATAAATCTAATCTTTCAGGTTCCTTTGGAGCAGTCCTGAGGAAAGACCAAAGCACCAACTGTGGATATTTCAGTGCAGTCCTCCTCTCATCAGTGGCTCCTCCCACACTGCTTCTGCTGATTGGCCAGAACGCCCCGAGTGTGAACACCTAACTACGGGGAAGTGAGATTGTGACCTCACCATCTCCCGTAAGGATCCATGCCTTTCTGCATGACATAATTCTGTGTTGATAACAGTTCCACTCGTCAGAGAATTGGTCATAGGTAGATTTACCCACTCATCAAAGTCCACTACAGCTCTCTGCTGGACCCAGGCCCACCCCTTTCCCGGCTGCTACATCTGTGTTTATGTCTATCTTTCTACAGTCCACTTGTTTGTGCTTCTTTATTGTTTGGCATCATCCATGTTGAACACATGAATATTCACAGCCTGAATTAGCCATGTGTTGTTTTACCTACATAAACAACCCCAACACCAAACCATATAGAACTACTCACTATCAACTTATTTGGTCATTGGCATATTTACCAGCCAAAATAAATGTTGGCTAATGGAAACCTGGTCCAGGATGTACCCTGGCTCTCACCGGAGAGATTAGCTACAGCCCCCCTTACAGACTCGAATGGAATAAGTGGTTTGGAAAGTGGATGGATAGATTTTAAAGTTATAATGATGGTTTACACTCCTGTAAAACTGGTTCACTCAGGATGAACCTGCTGTTACCCAGGGAAAAGCGAGAGTACATTTTAAATGTTCTTTTCTCAAATGTTAATCAGCAGCACTACTTAACATCCGAGAATATGGGTTTTCGGATGAATAAAGTCCTCTTAAAAATGCAGAATTCCACTGGTTTATGTTGTCTCGGTTTGCAGCTGTCTATCACAGATAGATGCAGATATGTACCGCATACATTCATACTAATACATGTAGGTGAATCCAGGTCAGTGAAAGAAACACCAACACAAGGTGACCTGAGAAAAGCTGGTGTCACATCCACATCTTTAGCAAGATATTGCCAATCATCAGAGGGCCAAAGCAAAGAATTATGGGATAGAAATGCCAGCCCTTAGGGAGGCATGTTAGGCTGATGGATAGTAAAAGAGCCAGAGAGAGAGGGAGAGGGACCGGTTGCAGCCCAATCATCGGTAAAGTGTGAATGACGCCGCAGACAGCTGTAAAGAGCCAGATAAGAAAGAAGCGAGAGGATGAGAACGGATGGAAACTGACGGAGAGAGGAGGGAAGGGACCGCGTTTGATAGAAAGGGTATCGTAAAGAAGGAGATGGAGTGAGATGAAAAATACCAGAGGAGAAAAAGTGATGAGGAAGAAAGCAGTTAGAGGAGGAGGATATGTAAGTGTATTCTTAGATGTATTCAGAAGCAGAGAAAAATGAAGAAACTACCACAGTGAGACATCAGCGACTGCTCTACTAGTCTGATCAGGACTCCTGATGAGTTTAGGGAGACTAATGTCAGGGTTTAATATATACTTTTTTTTTTTTTTTTCAAACTGAATATGAAGTAAACATCTCAGTCTCAAGGCTGCCCATAAAGGAGGATAAAGGGGAGAGCTTTCTGGGGCCCAGCCAAATGGGGGCCCAAAGCAGTCAGGGAGATCATGGTCCACTGTAAAATAAATTTCTGACAAACATATTTCATATCTAACCTGGAAAATACCCACTCTTATCATAGCAACAAAAATGAGTTGTATTCATTTATGCAGCAGTACAATAGTATATTTATATTATTATTAATATATAATAATAATTATAAATATATAATTACCTTTTAATCTGTAATGTTGGGCACACTGAACTTAACCATTTGGAAAGTAATGTCAGGCTTCCTAGCTAAGACATGGTGTGCAGAAACATCATGATACTGAAAAATAAAGTAGAAGGAATTTTCTTAACTTTAAGAGAAAAATAATTTAATAATTCCAGAATGAATTGGCAAACTGACAAAAATGGCATATGTGGCAGGAGAAAAATGCTGAATGAGCGAATAAAAGGATAAAAGTGGCAAAAGTGGGAGGTAAAAATGATGAAAGAGGTTAAAAAGTGTCAAATCGGGGTGACAAGTGGCAAAAATGGGCAGTAAAAATGGTGAAAAGTGGCTAAAAAAGTGGGAAAGTGGGTTGTAAGTGAAAAAAATTGACAGAAACAGTGGTAAAAGAGTGGAAAAATGGCTACAACTGGCAAAAGTGGGAGGTAAAAATGGTGAAAGAGGTTAAAAAGTGGCATATATGGGTTATAAGCAGTCCTGTCCTGCTGTCTGCCTCACTATTCTTCCAAGTGAATGGAGATCGGTTCTATTTGCCAAAGAAATCTGACATTTTCACACTTATTCATTTTCTGCTTCCTATCACGTCAGAGCCGTCCCAAACTAGTTCTGTAAATATCAAACATGTTTGATATAATTCTAGACTGGTCTGCCTCTGACAAAATACCCACAAAAACCAATGAGACTGGGCACACTGGGTAAGCGACACCAACCTGATATTCTGCCGTTTAGGGCTCACAAACATAAAAATAACTCTACCTTAACTTTCACTCTCATTGTTTTACTTGTTTTTCACTTTTGCGACTGAAATGCATGCTGGGACAGCCAGCCACAACTCACGCAAGTTTCTGTGAGATTTAAAGTTTCTGGAATCTCCAATTTAAAATCATTCCTACAAACAGCAGGTTTGTGGTTTCACAGTCTGGCTGCATTTACATTAAAAAAGTTAAAAGTTAAAATGACAAAAGTCAGACAGGAAAAAACAAAATATAACAGGAAATATTCAAAACTAGACTAACTTGATGATTAGAAAAATACACCAGGCAAGGAGAAACACACTGATCTTAAAACAGCCACACAATACAAGTAATTACAACTAAAACCAAAATAAATCATGGTAAAGGAGGCCTGTAAACTTCAGCTTTTAGTGCTTAGATCTGTCTGCACTTTTAGTCAGTGCACATAAGTTACAGCCATTCATCGCTCATCCAAGTTTCAGTTTTCATTTCTTATAACTTAAAAAGAAAATGGAACAAAGTGAACATTTATAAATTTGATTTTAACCAATCCACTCTTCATGACTGAGCTATTATTGTAATTTATTTAAAATGTTAACTCCTGTTCTATCCGCCTAAAAGGACAGACATGATGATGAATCATTGAGAATTACTCAGATGTGAAATCCGAGTTAAGTCCTGCCGGTAAATGGGAGGTAAGGAGGAACATTTTCCATTCCCATTATGCAGCAGGAGGCATACACTATCAGAGGTAAGAGAGAGGAGTGTTGGAAGAAAGAAGGAAATGGACTGAGTGCAGAGATAAGTGAAGAGAGATGGAGGTTACCCTCTTTAAATCTTCTTTCCTCATTTCATGCTCTTTGCTCTCTCTTTCTCTGTCGACATCCACTTTAAATAACAAGGTTTCCTGTCGCGCTGCTGCTTTTTTCTGTCTTTAGGATAAATGTAAAAGCAGATTATAAGCTGTATGAGAATCAGCAGAATCGTTTGATTTCTTAAACATTTTAAGGTTAAAACTGATAAATTATGATCATCATTACAAACTAGAACAACTTCAAAGGTGGTTCAATGCCTCCAGGGTGTCTGTACCCTAGAACAGTGTTACTCAACCCTGCTCCACCAAAGAGCCAAATTGTTGAAAAAAACCTTTGCAAGAGCCACAATCTAAGTGGTGAAAAGTGGCACAGCTTAAACTAGCGATAAAAATAAGTTAAAGATGGTGAAAATTATCTAAAAGCACCAAAATTGGATGAAAAGTGGCAAAAATGTGGAAAAAAAGTGGAAAAAAAGGGTCAGAAAGTACCAAAGATGGGTAGGGGAGTTACAAAGCAATGACTTACAGGTGGCAAAAAATGGTCCAAAAGTGGCAAAAGCAAGGCAAAAAAAATGAGTGAAAAGTGACAGAAATGGGAAAAAAGCAGTCAGAGTAGCAAAAATGGGCAAAATATAGGGAAAAATTGGTATTTAATGGCAAAAGGATGCTTAAATGGGAAAAATGGTGAAAAGGGCACAAATGACAAATAGAGGGGGCAAAATGGGGGGAAAGGAAACAAGTGGTATTTAATGGCAAAACATTGCATAAATGGGCGAAAAGTGGCAAAATTTTAAAAAATAAATGGCAAAAATCGGAAAAAGTGGCAAAAATGGGAAAAAAGTAGGGAAAAAATAGTATTTAATAACAAAAGGTAGCTTAACTGGGTGAAAAGTGGCAAAACATGGTAAAAAGGGCAAAAAAGCTTCCCTTTTTCAAGTTTTTCTGGGGGAATAATATTCAAGATTAAGACGTAAAAAAGCCACAGATAGTCGCTAAAGAGCCCCATGTTGAGTATCACTGGTCTAGATGAAGGCTGAGGTGGTTTCTGTGGTAGTGTGGGTAAAAACCTAAGTAATGGTGTGGGTGCATGTTTGTAATGAACTTTGGATTACAGAGCTACACATGTGTAGTGAGGTTTAACTGAAGCATTAAATAACATAAAAGAAACAAAAGGGTCTGCACAGTGGTGCAGTGGTTAGCGCTGTCACCTTAAATCAAGGAGGTTCCTGTGTTTAATCCCAGACTGGCAGGGGTCCTTCTGTGTGCAGTTTGCATGTTCTCCACATGCATGCCAGTACTCCAGATTCCTCCCACAGACAAAGATGTGCTTATGAGGTTGACTGGTGACTCTAAATTGCCCGTAGGTGTGAGTGTGACTGTTGCTGTGATTAACTGGCAACAAATCCAGGGTGACTACCAATGACTCCAGCCTCCAACAACCCCAAATGGGAAGAATGGTGTAGATAATGGATGGATGGATGGATGGATGGATGGATGCATGGATGGATGGATGCATGGATGCATGGATGGATGGATGGATGCATGGATGGATAGATGGATGCATGGATGCATGGATGGATGGATGGATGGATGGATGGATGTATGATTGATGGATGCATGCTTGCATGGATGGATGGATGGATGGATGGTTGGATGGATGCATGGATGGATGCATGGATGGATGGATGGACAAGAGAACCAGTGATTTAAAATTAGCTCCAAATTCTGCTCTACATGGACCTCTATGCTACAACTGCATGGAGGCGATCAAAATCACAAATAATTCATTCCTGCACACCTTCTAGTGTCTAGCACCGTGTAGGCAGATGAAGAGAGACAAGAGTCTAGAGATGTCTTGTACTGAGCTAAGAGGCTTGAGCCCCTGTAACATAAAAAAATCCTAATTTTGGCCCAAACATGCTTTTAATTGAAATTATGATGCAGCCTTACCAAATAAACCTTGTTAAGTTAGTAACCAAGTAATGATGTGCCGTTCTCAAATGACCCTGTTGCACAAAACAGCTCTTTAACGTGAGCCGTGGGAGCTAGCTCCCATTTGAGTGCCAGTTTTCTTTCCTCCATTTTTTTCCATCAACATCTAAAAAGCCAAACTGTTACTAAATGGAGAGCCACTTTGGGGCCAAACAATTAGATCCACTCAGTTTAGCTAAATGATCTGGATCTCTTAAAGGGATTTCCATAACAACAAACAAGGCTGGAAGGACATCAGGAAATACGGTAAGATCAGCAATGAAATGTGCTTAACTGTGACAATCAGCACTGAATCGAACTGGACCGCTCTGTGGAAACACAAGATACACAAGTGTGGTGTGACACTCCAGTCCAGGCTTTCTTAAATTCCTGCTTGCTGTAATTTCTCTGTGTTTTTTTTTCTCCTGAATATGAACACTACTTTGAGGACACAAAAGTAGCTTGAGATTTAAGTTTTTATTTTTGCACTATGAAAGCTTTGCATACTCGTAAACAGCCCTAAACATGGAGGTTTTGGTAGAGTTTCTGAGCAGACATCACGTGCACGAGCTTCCAGCTTACAAGAACAAATTTAAAGACCTTGTAAAGTGAAATCCAAAGTTTCTGTCTTAACAGACTAGATATGTTTGAATCTGGTTGCTGTAAACATGTGAAAACACTGAGATCTACATGTGACTGAATTCTGGATTTAGACCATTAGAAAGTTTTCAACCTCTTTCCTGACTGGGTTTAATATGGGTGGGGCCAATATGTGGGATCATGATGTGACACTATCACTATCACGGAGCCGTTCATCTCAGTCCACTCTGTTGTTAGCTGATGCCACTGCCGTTATTGAAAGTGAACAGTCAGTTAAATGCTGTTTTTGTTCATTGTGAGGTAAATTTGCCATGAAATGTTATTGTAGTAGTATTGGCATTTTCTTTCAAAATGCAGGGCATTTTTAGTCATTACCAGGGAGATCTGTCCCTATCTATCCCCCATTTTTGACACTTTTCACCCATTTTTGACACTTTTTACCCCTTTTTATACTTTTTGCACCTTTTTTCCTCTTTTGCCAATTTTTGCAAGATTTCAACCCCTCTTAAACCACTATTCCTGCATGTTTTACCCACTCTTTTATCCATTTTTTGACACTTTTTAACCCCTTTTCATTATATTTTTTTCAATAATTGTTGCAACCTTTAAATCAATGTTTGGCACTTTTCAACTATTTTGCCACTCTTAAACCCCTTTTTAAACCACTTTTTTTCAGCATGTTTTATCCTCTTTTATCCTTTTTTGCCACTTTTCTTCTATTTTCCACTTTTTAACCCCTGGTCATTATTCGTTGCACTATTTTTGCCACTTTAACCCATTTTTATTACTTTTTGCCACTTTTTCCCTCATTTACCTTTTTTTTTTTTTGCAGGATTTGAACCACTCTTAACCCCTTTTCCTGCATGTTTTACCCACTTTTATCCATTTTTGCCCTGTTTTAGCCCCTTTTCATTAAATTTTTTTCAACATTTAAATCAATGTTTGCTTCTTTTGACCCATTTTGCCACTCTTTAACCTTTTTTTGCAACTTGGCCAGGCTATTTGTTCTGTTTTTGCCTCTTTTAACCCATTTTTTCCATTTTTGACCCCTTTTATATTACTTTTCAAGCATGTTTTATCCTCTTGATTCCACTTCTCTTCTATTTTGACACTTTTTAACCCCTTTTCATTGCATTTTTTTTGCCCTATTTTGCCACTTTTAACCCATTTTTTATACTTTCACCCATTTTTTCCTGTTTTCACCCTTTGTGCCACTCCACAACCCATTTTTCCATTCATCACCCATTATTTTGTAACACTTTTGCCAACCTTAACCCTTTTTGAAATATCTGCTAATTATGACAGTAAATTTCAATAGAAACAGATCAAATGTTCAGTCATTCTAAAACTATTTTAATATTAATTGTTTGTTAGATTGGTTTAACAGCTGCAGACAATTAAAGCCAAAGGATATTTTTAAAAATCCTCTTTTCCTCCTTTTCTGAATTTAACGATATTTCAGGGGCCGGAAAGGAAGCTTTGGGGGGCCTGATGTGGTCCTCGGACTGCCAGTTGTTGATAAGTGATTTAAAGCATCATAACAGAGATTTGAGCCAGAAAACAGACTTTGTCTCTTCTTGATCATAGGTCAACATTCAGATTGTGACATTTTTTTTAATCTGAGAGGATGGTGTTTCTCCTGAGTGGGCGGGGCTTCAGCTCATTCAACAGACACGCCCACACCATCCTAGAGCAGCTTTTACTGCCTCATTTTTCATGATTTTGAAGCTTCATTTTATAAACTTAGAGATGTTTTATTGGACTGGTGGTTCATAACACAGTGAGCTGTCATAGAGCAAACCTAAATACAGATTCATTGTCACTTCACAGGGTCTCTAAGGAAAATCTTCATTAGATATCTGTGATTGAAGCTCATAACTCATCCCACTTCTGGCCATTACTGGTGTAGAATCACAAAAACATATCCTTATAAATTATAATCATTCATGGTTTATATCATATATTGGTACACTTAAATTGTTTTAACAGCTTATGTGTGTATTATAATTCTAAATGACGGACTCTGACTCTTTTTATTACACTATTTAACCCCCTGATGGCGTAGAAGAAATTGCAACACTGAGTGTTCATGAACAATACACGGTTGCCAGACATAAATAGCAAAAAGAAAAGAAATGTATTTTATTCCTACTTTTTGCATGAATTCTTTTATCAAGATCAGACCTGAGCATAAATATTGAATACTGATTATCTTTTGGGATTTTAATCCATTTAAGTGCATTGAACAGTTATCTTTGTGATGTAAAAAGCACATAATGTACAAGCTAAAGGATTTCCTTGAAGGGGATTATCACAGCCTTGAAAATGTTAGAGTGACTAGGAAAGAAAGTGTAACCCAATAGCTATTTTGCTGTATGAGAGAGAGAGAAATGTGCAGAAGCAGACGTCAGAGAGGGACGCAGGTGTGTTTAAGTGAGTGTGTGAGTGACTGTCTGAAAGCTAGAGAGAAGAGAAAATGAGTAATAACCACACTGGAGTACACACCAGGCTCATTTTTAAGAGGCACTATATACTCTTTAATGCAAAAAGACGTGTGATCTGTGACTAATGCAGCGGTCATGGTTACACTTCCTGCACGCACTGTAAAGATGAATAAGGGAAATTCTGCAGAGAGAAAAATGAAATCATCTCTCTCTCCTTCCATCTCTCTGCACACAAACACAAACACACTGAATATTTAATTATCAGATACATAAGCACTTTCCCAGATATTGCACACAGCTGGACTTACAGACATGTAACAAAGAGACTGCAGCTGCCGCCTACACTGCTTCAGCACCATGGACAGCGCCACACTCACATTCCCACCACAGAAAACGCTTGTGTTCACCTCTTTATTGGCCGAAACGTCTCACACTACATTTATTGATCCCTTTGTCATCCTTTTCCTCTTTTTTATCTCTCTTTCAGATACTCGTGTCCTTCTTTCTTGTTTGATGTTGATATTTGTGCTGAGTCTTCCCATGTTGTTAATGTTCGCTCCACCACCATCACTGGAACGACATTCTCCCTCTTCAGGTCCTGCTGTGCTGAATCAAACTGCAGACAGTAACTCCATCTGAGCTCTCATCACCTGCACTAAACTACTGCCTAGAGCAGGGGTCATCAAGTATCTTTGCACAAGGGCCAGATTTATTCTCGACAGAGACCATGGGGGACGGACTTTCAAATACACAAAAAAATAAATAAATATTTTGGTCTGATTGAAATGTTATTGTAGTAGTATTGGCATTTTCTTTCAAAATGCAGGACATTTTTAGTCATTACCAGGGAGATCTGTCTCTATCTAGCCCCCATTTTTGACACTTTTAACCCATCTTTGACACTTTTTACCCCTTTTTGATACTATTTGCACCTTTTTTCCTGTTTTACCAGATTTTCCAAGATTTCAACCCCTCTTAAACCACTTTTCCTGCATGTTTTACCCACTCATTTATCCATTTTTTGCCACTTTTTAACCCCTTTTCATTATATTTTTTTCAATAATTGTTGCAATTTTTAAATCAATGTTTGGCACTTTTCAACCATTTGCCATTCTTAAACCCCTTTTTGCAACTTTGACAGGCTATTTCTGCTGTTTTTGCAACTTTTAACCCATTTTTTATACTTTTTGCTTCTTTACCTCATTTTTTTCTATCTTTAGCCCATTTTAAACCACTTTTTTTCAGCATGTTTTATCCTCTTTTATCCATTTTTGCCACTTTTCTTCTGTTTTCCACTTTTAACCCCTTGTCATTATTTGTTGCACTATTTTTGCCACTTTAACCCATTTTTATTACTTTTCGCCACTTTTCCCCTCATTTACCATTTATTTGCAGGATTTGAACATTTAAAGCCAAAGGATACTGTTAAAACCACAACATCTTCTTTTCCTCCTTCTCTGAATTTAACGATATTTCAGGGGCCAGACAGGAAGCTTTGGGGGGCCTGATATGGCCCCCGGGCCACCAGTTGATGATCAGTGGCTTAGAGTGTCCCTACATGACGTGACCCCAGTCTGACCTCTCTCTCTCTCTTTGTTTGTTGAAATAAGACGGAAAAATGCTCACAGATAGAATGACAAGATTCACCCATAAGTTATTTACAAATAATAAAGAAATGGACTACCATTTAGTCACAGTTCAAAAACTTGAAGGGCAGAATGCAGAATGATGTTAAACAGAAAGCTGTTAAATGGTGAAAAGTCTTAAATCCAGACTTTTTGTGAGGAACTATTTAGTTGTAATTGTGTTCAATAATAGCAAATATCTAGTATTACTGTGTTCCTTACATTCTTCATGAAGTCCACCAGAAAAAGAGATTTCATATCTCAGTGGGACACACCTGGTTAAATAAAGGTTATATAAATACAAATTGTGATTTTCCTTGCCTGTAATTTAAGCAAGCATGGTAGAAGCCTGTTTTTGTATTCTGGAGGGGAATTTTCAGACAAAGTTTTGTAAAAAGTGAAGTACGCATCTTACCAGTAGCCCTTGCAGCACTTCACACAGGAGGTGTGGAAAGGACACACTCTCCTCTTCATATGGAGACTTGAGGAGAAACTGCTGGGTGGTCAACGATAAAAGCCCCTGTGACCGCTCCTCCATTCAAACACCTTTCCATCACCATCCCACAGCAGCAGGACAGGTGCCCCCACCCCCCACTGCATGTTTTGTGCTTCCTGCTTCACCTGAAAGTTTGGCACAGTCAGTTATCGAACTGTCAAGTACGAAGACAAGCAGAACACAGACCCCGTCTCCCAAAAGATGATGCGAGCCCTGCTAAAAGCCCATTCTTGATGCCACATGACTTTTAACTTGCTGGAACTGGGGAAGAAACATAAATGGACTGAGCTCTAGTCCACTGATCATCAACTGGCAGCCTGACCGTCCCCCAAAGTTTCCGTCCAGCCCCAAGAGATCATTACATTTAGAAATGGAGGAAAAGAGGATGTAGATTTAAGAGTATCTGTTGCTTTATATGTCTGCTGCTGTTAATTCCACCCCAGAAACAATTAATATTGAAATAGTTTTAGAATGACTTAACATTTGATCTTTTTATTTTACAAAAATCCATTATTCAGCCGTTATTGATAAACATTAAAAAGACAGTGGGTTAAGACTGGTAGAAATGTTGCAAAAATTTCCAGATTAAGAGGTGAAAATGGGGGAGAGAATGGCAAATATGGGTGATAAGTGTCAAAATGGGGTGTGAGTTGGTACAAAGGGACAAAAATTGGCAGGAAATGTGGTGAAAAGAGATTAAAATGCGGCAAAAAATGGTAAAAGAGGAAAAAAGGGGACATAAGTATCACAAATGGGTTAAAAGTGGCAAAAATGGTGCAAAGGAAGTAATGGAAAGGGGTTAAAAAGTGGCAAAAATAGATGACAAGTGGCAAAAACCCATAAAGAGTGGCACAAAGCAGATAAAACATGCAGGAGAAGTGGTTTAAAAGGGGTTAAAGAATGGAAAACATTTGGTGAAAGAGGCAAAAAAAAAAGGGGAAAAAAGGATTAAAAGTGGCAAAAGTGTCACAAAAATAGCCTGACAAAGTAATGAAAATGGGTCAAAGAGTGGCACACAGGGGCAATAACTGTCAGGAAAGTTACAAAAAGGCGTTAAAGAGTGGCAAAATGGATGAAAAGTGGCAAAAATTGTTTTAAAAATGGGTTAAGAGAGGCAGAAAATGCTGCAGAAATGGCAGAATTCTCTGGGATTTTAAATTTTGAAAGTCCAGCCCCCAGAGTCTCTGTCAAGACTAAATCCGGGCCTTGTGCAATAGCATTTCATGACCCCTGTTCTAGTTTCAATTGATTACATGTAAGAAGCTTTAATTGGACAGAAATAGCTGTAGGAAGCATTTTGTGTCTATTTGTCAAAAGCTACATTTGTTGCCCTACCGTTGGCTTACTTAGCTGTGTCCATTTATATCCAGTACAGTGCCTTCACTTACACAAACACTACTCACATGACTGCTATAGAATCAAAGTCCAGCCAACTGGTTTCTGAGTGAAGTTACCAGAGTTTTCAGTCCACCATCTTTAAAGTTACATAAGAAGCCAAAAATGATTCAACTATTTTAAGACCACTAATGATTTTGTTCTGCTGCTCTCTCTGTCTCTCTCCATCCCAAATAAAATTCATCATGCTTTGATTGGCTTGTTGGCAGTGGTGTGCACAGGGGCAGGTCCCCCCCCCCGTGGCCCAATTGTTGAAAAACGCACGCTTGAGCGCTCTCTTGGGAAGCAAAACACATGCTCAAGTGCCCTCAAGAGCCAAAACACGTCTTAAAATGCCATTGAGAGCCAAAACGCGTGCTAAAGTGCCCTCAAGAGCCAAAACACGTGCTAAAGTGCCCTCTTGGAAGCCAAAACACATGCTAAAGTGCCCTCTTGGGAGCCAAAACACATGCTAAAGTGCCCTCTTGGGAGCCAAAACACATGCTAAAGTGCCCTCTTGGGAGCCAAAACACGTGCTAAAGTGCCTTCGAGAGCCAAAACGCTTTCTAAGGTGCCCTCTTTGGAGCCAAAACACACACTAAAGTGCCCTCCTGGTTGACAAAACACAACATCAGCCCCCTTGGATGATTAAAACATGATAAACTGCCCACTTGGGTGGCAAAAAGGCGTGCTTAAGTACCCTCCTCATTGGCAAAACACACTAAACTGCCCTCATGGGTGAATAAAAAACACTTAAGTGCCCTCCCAGCTGGCAAAACACTATTGCTCTCTTGGGTGAAACACACACTGAACTCCAGAAGACCATTAGGACCAAGAAATACTATGAAACATTAATGTTGTAATGACTTTTATATTGGGGCCTTTTTTGATCTATATTGAGCCAGAACTATATCTCACAGAACCAGTCTGGATTATCTGGTGCTAATATGGTGTTAAAATGCACTAGAATACAGGAAATGGCATCTACTTCAATGAAAATGTTCTGGGGGAAGACCCCAAGACCCCCTAGGAATTTATTTATTTATTTATTTATTTATTTATTTATGTGTGTTCTTCACAGTCCAACATTGAATCTACACAGTTCTTGTGGATGCTGATCCTAACTACAGACTAACTTGAGTAGTCTGTCTAGTTAGTCTGTTTTAAGGCTATATAATGTGCCATTTGTAGAACATATACATGTCTAAAGTGCCCTCAAAAACACACCAAACTCAGTGCCCTCTTCAGTGGCGAGAACGTGCTGTATGTGCCCTTTTTTTTCTCCTCGCCCCTGCCCTTGAAAAAGTCTGTGCACGCCACTGCTTGTTGGTTGTAGTTTAGTTTCATGATAGTTATTTGCATACATGCATACACATTGTAATAATCTGCTGGTTCAGGGGGTCAGTGTATGATTTCACCCCTTCAGTTCATTTAAATACCAACATCTATTAAATATTAAAATATAAGTATTTTGATTTTAACTCTGCTCCTTTTCCTTGTATTTTTTGCTCACACCCACTCAACATGCCACTCATGCTTGCAACAGCACATGATTCCAGTTCCATTATAGTCATGGGGCTCTTAGTAGACTGTCAAAAAAAAATAAAGGAGACCACATTTACACACATTTACTTGCTCTCTGTGTTCAGGGCTAAGATATATTTGCAGAGTGCCAGCCTTTCTTACCTCAGGGCACGCTCTCTCTATTGACTGGCCCTAATTTAGACAGAAACCCCCTGTGTCTTTTAAACAACTTGAGGTAAAAGAGAGTTTGAAGCTGAGAGAAAGAGACAAGTGAACAAGAAAGACAAAAGCTGCAGAGGAAAGAGGAGGGGAGGGCAAAGACTGAAGAAAGGCATGGATGAGAAAGAAAAAGAAGAGAACAAGGAGTTAATGATGCTCTCGTTTTGTTATTAGGCCATTGAATTCAGAGCTAAATATGGAGATGGAAGTTATTCTGCTGCTGAGTTGCACAATTGTGAAGCATCATAAAAAGGTTAACAGAGATACAAGAAATTAAGCAATGAATCATTCTGTGTTTAATTAAATTAAAACAAACTAAAAACCCATAAACCTGTATATATATATTTTCCCCAAAGTTCAGCTTTAAGCTGAAATTGCTTTCAGAGCAGTTTTCAGGCATGGTGGCTTCACAGCAAGGAGGTTCCTGGTTTGAGCCTTGGTTAAACATGGCCTCTATGTGGAGTCTGAACACACGGGGGGTTCTCTCTGGATGCTTCCTCCTACAGTCCAAAGACATGCTCGTTAGGTTAATTGGTGATGCTTAATTGCCCACAGGTGTGGGCATTAAGCACAGCGTGTGTGATATACCCTGCCTCTTGCATAAAGACATCTGGGATGGCCCCAGTCCCCTGTGAACCCAAATGGGATAAGTGGTGCAGATAATGGATGGATGACTGGATAATGACCCCCAGTGAAAGTCTTTAAAAGAGCCAAACCTACATAATAAGACAAATCAACCCCATTCTTGACATTTATGTTTTGGTTCAAGCAGCACATTAGATATAAACATGTTGGAGAAAATTTTAAATGTACAGTGCATTCGGAAAGTATTCAGACCCCTTTCACTTTTTCTTTTCAACTTTGTTAGGTTTCAGCCTGATGCTGGTCAATTAAATTTATCTTCATTCTGACTCATCTACACTCAGTTCCCCATCACTACAAAGTAAAAACAGACTTTTTGACAGATCTGTGGAAGGCTACAGAAATATTTTTGCTGCACTGAGGGTTCCAAGAGCACAGTGTCCTCCAGAATTCTCAAATGGAAGAAGTTTGGTGGAACCAGGAGCTCCTGTGTGGAGATGGGGCGAAGTTCCAGAAGGACAACCATCACTGCAGCCCTCCACTGATCTGGGCCTTACTGCAGAGCAGTGTTAATTTTGGCAGCCATTTTTAATTTTGATTTTAGTCTTTAAATAAAATGCATTTTAGTTTTAGTCACATTTTAGTCATTTCTACCCTTTCTAGTTGTAGTCCTTAAAAAGTCCTCATATTTTAGTCTCTACTTTTAGTCCAAGCATTTATTCTCTCGTCTAAATCTGGTACTGTCATGGTAGTGTGTTCTCATGGTAGTGTGTTCTCATGGTAGTGTGTTCTGTGTGTTCTCTCCGTACCCTGCCAAACTTGGGGTCCCTGCTTTCTACAGCTGAGAGGCAGAATAGATACAGATGCACTGATGTTTTTTAGTCAACGAAACAACTGAAAGACTCTCAGACTGTGAGAAACAAGATTCTCTTGTCTGATAAAACCAAGACTGAACCAGTTGAACTGAACCGTACGTCTGGAAGAAACCACTGGTTATTACCTGCCCAGTACCATCCCAACAGTGACGCTTGGTGGCAGCATCATAATGTGGGGGTGTTTTTCAGCAGTAGGGACTGGGAGACTGACCAGGGTTGAGGGAAAGATGAATAGAATAAAGTACAGAGTTATCCTCAAGGGAAACCTGTTCCACAGTGCTCAGGACCTCAGACTCGGCCGAAGATTCACCTTTCTACATGATAATGACCCTCAGCACACAGCCAAGACAACACAGGAGTGGTTTAGACAACTCTGTGAATGTCCTAGAGCGGACCAGCCAGAGCCCTGACTTCAACCCTATCTAACATCTCTGGAGAGACCTGAAAGTGGCTATCCATCAGTCCCTATATAGTTAACAGAGTTTGAGAGGATTTGCAAAGAAGAATGGCAGAAAATCTCCCAATCCAGGTGTGTAAAGCTTGTTCCTTCATATTCAAAAAGACTCAAGGCTGTAATTGACTTGGGTGGGGGCACGAGGCTTTCTCTGCTGTAACCTGCATTCAACATACGGCGGCTGCACAGCCAGCTGGCGAATCGTACTGCCCTCACTCAAGTCTGGCACCGGCGCGTCACAGCCACTCCACTTCACTTCATTGGAGATACACTGCCGGTTCGAGCACCAGCCACTGCCAAGCCATGTTGATTCCCATTGAAAGCTCCAGACAGGAAGTCAAAAGCATAGAGTATCCGGTACTTTCACAATACAATACAATGCAAGGACTCCCAGTCACTAGATCAACATTACGCCTCACCCTGCAGCGAGAGCAAAGGGTCACAGAGCTACAACAAACTTTGAGGTTAAAAAGTCACTGAATTTTACATAAAACAGTGCATCCTTTAAGTAAACATTAAAATTTTAACTTCCTAATGTACTGACCCATGGCAGAAGCAACAATATTAAGTATTCATGTCTGAATGAATAAATAATCATCCCCAAAAAGTTGGAATAATCCTCTGTTAATTTACAATTCCTGCGTTAATTGTGTAGTTCTCCTGGGATCTCTGCCCTCTTGACTAAAGTTGATCAGAGTGGCACACCGCAGCAAAGCGCTCTGGACACACTTTCAATGTGCGAGGTAGCTCGCCTTTAGTTGGAGCAAAACCGTAGTGCTGTGGAGCGCAGCACAGCCGTCATATGGTGATATTGTGAGTAAGATTGTTAAAATTAGATCTACTCACACTGACTAAAAACACTTAAGAATAGTTCATATGATATTCTTCTGGTCACAAAACATTTTCTAGGACTATTATATTTGGGTTTAAACAATAAAACAATCAAAATTGCTTGATGCTGTTTAATCTGGACTAACATTTTGACATGCACTGTGTCTTCATCAGACGTTTTGACTCTGATGAAGACACAGTACTCTTTGAAACGTTAGTCCTCTGCACCTGATTAAACAGCATCAAGTGATTTGTGTGCTCCAGTTTTCTCCTTTGATCTACCTGTTAGATGGATCCGTTAAACACCTTTGTATGTTGCTGGTCGTCTCTGTGAGCACCGATCTCCACCCGTGGAGGGGCTGAAGCGCAAGAGACTCTCTCTTAAACAAAATGACTGTTAATTTCTGACAGCAATGTATCACTGTATGTTCTGGATGGCCTCAGCTCCTCTAAGACAGTGGTTCTCAACCTTGGGGTGGGACCCCAATGGGGGTGGCGAGACACTGAGAGGGGTTGCCGGTTGCCATGGGCTCCAGAGCCTTTAGTCACTCTGCTCCTAGACTTTGGAACTCCCTCCCTCCATCCAGACATCCATAATATTAACTCTTTCTCATTTTAAATCCCGTCTCAAAACCCATCTTTTTAAACTGGCATGTTCTGTTTGACTGTTTTCTTTTAGGCCTACCCACACTGTTTCATTCATCGTTTTGACTTATTACTTACTTGTGTATATTGTAGATTAACTTGTTTTTCTTGTTTTGACCTTTTCTTGTAAGGTGACCTTGAGTGCTTTGAAAAAAATAAAATGCATTATTATTATTATTATTGAAAAAAAAAAGAAACACGAATATGTTTTAAATTACACTGTTGCTACTTTACACCAATTTTGTAATTTTTTTCTCCCCCTGATAATTTTTTTTCCCATCAATTTTAACACATTTTTACCATTTAACACCTATTTTTGTCGGTTTTAACTCTTTCCTCTACTTTTTTCTGCCTGTTTTTGCCACTTCTAAATCAATTCTTGCCACTTAAGCCTAATGTTGCCTCTGTTGACCCATTATTGCAACTATTAGCCCCTTTAAACCACTTTTTACACCCAGTTTTTCCCATTTCAGCCCAATTTCACTGTTTGATGTGCCCATTGTTGCTAATTAACCAATATCTGCCAATATCTGCCTATTTTTTCCTTTTCAGGTAACCCATTTTTGCCAATTTAAAGCCAATTCAGCCACATTTTATCTCCTCTTTATCACTATTTGTCTTTTTTTTTTTTTTGACATTTCAACCCATTTTTACCTTTTTTTTTTGCCATTTTTATCCAAATTTTGCCACTACTAACCCATTTCTGCTACCTTTGAAATCAAACTTTAACACATTTTCCACCATTTTTTGCCATTATTAATCCATTTTAGCCAGTTTTAAAACATTTAATCCCTTTTTAAGAAAAGGGAATAACTGCCCCAGAAAGCTGTCCCCCTCATGGAGGGCCTTGTCTCCACATGACTATCCTGAATTGTGCACGTCTGTGTTCAACCACCTTCAGGTACAGTGGGGGTACCCGGTCTCTGGCATCTTTATTTTGGAAGTTGCGGGCTGAAAAGGTTAAGGACCACTGCTCTAAGATACAAGTAGGTAGGGCTCAAAGGAAGAAAAAAAGGTTGGGAACCACTGCTCTAAAGCTCTGATAAAGACATTTCAGTGCTAAACTTCTACATCTGTTAGTTTTAACACCCAGGGTTCCCTTAACTTCAAAGTCCAGCCTGAAATACTGCAGTCATTTCAGCATTTCTGCTCCTGATGTAACCTTCCCTTCTTGTAAAGCGTGGAGAAATTTAGCCACACAGCACAGACATCAGCGGAGGAAAACACGGCGTTACAGGACAATTTCTCAGACCAGACAAAGTGTTTCAATTTTCCAGTCCTACAGCAGGAACTGAAGGCATGATATGAAAATTGAATAGCATTCCACGGCACTGGTGCTACATCAACCTAGTGAGGTTACTGCAAAGAAATTGACTAACGGTCTCCTGTTCAGCCCGAGCAGCGCTGGGCTGAACGCCCAGAGCAGTTTCCCATAGACTGTAAAACATTTACTGTCTTTACTGTGGCCTTATCCCATTTGTATGCCACATATAAACTCCTTTACCCCCTCCTCTTTATTCTTTTATCAGCCCTTTTCTCACTTGTTATGCATCCCCAACAAGCTCTCTCTCTCCCCCCTCCGTATCTTTTCTCTTTCTCTGTATAAATATTTTGGAGAGTTGTTGTCCACTTACAAATGTATTAGATTTGGCCTATCCCTATCTTTTCCTCTCTTTGTCTCTGCTCCGCTCTCTCTGCGGGGGGAAGAGGCTACTCTTCTTAATCAAAGCGCCTGCCCCAGAGCTAACCCAGAACACTACAAAGTCTCATCACCATCATCATCATCCATGAGAACCGATCAATAATTCAACATGCTGCCGATGCATCAGCACGCACAGACATTGCAGCTCAGTCCTACAGTGGAAGAGCTCTCATACATGGGAAATGGAGCTTTTCACTGAAGACCAATAACAAGGAGAAAATGGCAAATACAAGGCTATAATCCCCAGTTAGTGTGCAATAGTTCTAGCCCTCAGGCTTCAGGGCTCGCAGAAGTGGAGCACTTTGTACAGCGGCATTTGAGATGCAGACACAGTAATGGAGGGGATTTAAAAGAGCAATGGAGCAATCACAAAGGTTGTCCCCCATGGGGCTCTAAGTATAATATGAGGGCATATCAAAACACTGTAGAGTGATTCTCCCACTTCTTGTTTTCCTCGCCTTTGTGCCTGTTCTCACTCTAGCCAGTGAGACCCTCCTATCTCCAAAAGACAGTTTATGTAACACTTCTGCACAGGCTTTGCTGTTTTGCTGAGCTTTAAAGTGTTGATTACTCAACTTTGAACCTCCCAACAATAAAACGTGCATTTACATGGCCAGTCAATCAGGATGAGCCTGTTTATCTCTATGAAAACGCTCCTGCATGGGCTGTGCTAATCCAAACCTTCATCCACTTTCCCTCAGCCAGGCCTGCCCACAGGTCTGGCTGGGACTCTGAAAAACCCAGAGAATGGGCCCTACCCAGTTGTGATTTATTGGTGAAATCAGTGTGTGTTGGATCAGTAGCATTGGTGCTAGCATCCTGGCTAACAGTTCCCTCATTTTGGAGCTGAAAAGTGTGTCAAGCTCTTAATGAGTGCAGATGTTAGAATGGTTTATTTCTGGTACGTTTAAACCACTATCAACACTTTTTTCCATCCATTACTGCCATGTCATTTTGCCATTTTTAACCCATTTTTGCAGCTTTTACCCATTTTTGTCACCTTGTTGCCCATTCTGCCCTTTCCCACCCATTGATGACACTTTTTTGCCCGTATTTGCAAATATTTTCGCCTTTTACTCCATTTTTGCCACTTTTTACCCATTTCAGCAACATCTACTCGCAACTTTTCCCACTGTAGCTGCCTTTTAACATGTTTTTTCTTGTTTCTGTCCATTTCTTGCCACTGTTTGTCGATTTGTTGCTTTTGCCCATTTTTCCTATTTGTTACTTTTTTCCATTTTCGGCCATTTTTGCAACTATTAACCTATGTTGCCACTTTTAAACCTTTGATATCTCTTACCTTGTTCCATTTTTTCCACTTTTTACTGCCTTTAGTCCATTTTTGTCACTTTTCAACCATTTTGCCACTTTTTCCAACTTTTTGGCCACTTTTATCCCGTCTTAGTCCTTGTTCACCCATTTCTGTCACTTTTTTAAACCACTTTGGACCCTTTTATCTCCATTAGTTTTTGCTACTATTTGCTGACTTTTACTTTGTTTTATTAATTTTTTTCCAGCCAATTTTTCCTATTTATGCTACTTTTTTCCATTCTTTGACCATTTTTGCAACTATTCAGATATTTTGCAACTTTTCACAACTTTGATATCTCTTACTTTTTCCATTTTGGCACTTTTTTGCTGCCTTTAGCCTATTTTTGCCACTGTTCTCCCATTGCTTGCCACTTTTTTCCAACTTCTTGGCCACTTTTATCCCATTTTTGTCCTTATTCACCCATTTCTGTCACCTTCCGCTTCCTATCCTTTGCTGCCCAACATATTTCAGCAACTTTTGCCTACTTTACCTGCTTTTTGTCAATTTTTTTTTTGCTCATCCATTTTTCCTCTTTATGCTACTTTTTTTTCTCTTTTTAATCTATTTTGCAACTTTTCACCCTGTTGTTGTCTCTTACTTTTCCCCATTTTTGCCACCTCTGTTGAGCATTTAGTCCATTTTTGCCACTTTTTTCAACTTTTTGGCTACTTTTATACCGTCTTGGTCCTAGTTTCCCCATTTCTGTCACTTTTGACCTTTTTTTTCTCCTTTAGTTTTTGCTACTTTTTGCTGACTTTTAATTGGTTTTGTTGTTTTTTGTCCATTTTTTTCCACATTTTTGCCAATTTTTCCTATTTATGCTTCCTTTTTTCCATTCTTTGACCATTTTTGCAACTATTCACATATTTTGCAGCTTTTCACACCTTTGATGTCTCTTACTTTTTCCATTTTGGCATGTTTTTTTAGCCTTTAGCCCATTTTAGCCACTGTTCTCCTATTTCTTGCTACTTTTTTCCAACTTCTTGGCCACTTTTATTCCATTTTTGTCCTTATTCACCCATTTCTGTCACTTTTTAAACTGCTTCCTATCCTTTGCTGCCCAACATATTTCAGCAACTTTTTGCCTACTTTTCCTGCTTTTTGTCAGTTTTTTTTTTTTTTTTTTTTTTTGCAATTTTTGCAATTTTTAACCTATTTTGCAACTTTTCACCCTTTTGTTGTCTCTTACTTTTTGGCCGCTTTTATCCCATCTCAATCCTTTTTCACTCAGTTCTGTCATCTTTTTCAAAACACATGGCCCTTTTTACCCCTTGTGCAACATTTTTTGCAACCTTTGCATGCTTTAGCTCTGTTTTTGCTGCATTTAACCCATTTTTGCTACTTTCTGCCTATTTATTGCCACTGTTTGTCAATTTTTTTGCCATTTTTCACCCATTTTTCCTTAAAATGCTCCTTTAGGACCTTTTTTTTTTCAACTTTTAATACATTTTGCCACTTTTCACCCAATTTTTGAAATGTTAAAGTTGTTCAATTATTCACTATATTACCATAAAAAAATGAAATAGTCTTCTTCTTTTTTTTATCTGGCACCCTGACATTTGTGGACATCATGGCCTTGCTATAAAGTCTGACATTAAGTTCCTAACAGTCCAGTGTGTTTATCTACATTATTGACACTAAAAATAAAAGGGTAATTCTGTTTAGATAAAAGAAGATTACTTTTTGAAAAAGGCTATATTGTACTACAGCTGAAATAAATGTAATCTATGTTTTGTTGCTTTGATAAGAGTGGTTATTATTCAGATTAAGTATGAATTATGGTTTTCACAGCGTAACTTTATAATTGAACATGGTTTTGCTGACCTCCATGGGTCCCCAGATTGGCTGGGCCACAGAAAGCTCGTCCCATTACCCCCCTTTAGAGGTGGCCTTGCCTCAGCAGAGGAACACAGACTGTGGAAGCTTTACCTCCAGACTTCTCTCTTTGATGCCAGCTCTATAGGCCCTCTGCTTCTCCTTTCCTCTGATGATGGGGAGGAAAAAGACATGCTGCTGGGCAGAAACCAGCATGCTTTGAAACTTTGGAGTGCTGTCAGCCTCCTCCACTTCTTCTATGCTCACCTCCTCAGTGAGGCAGAACTTCCTGGAGGTTATGAGGAACTGAATGCCCCGCTGATGGACCTATGATGCACTGTGCCATATGAGAAACCTCCACACCAGCATTATCATCTTGTAAAAGGAGCAACTTTTGACCTCTGCCACTGTTAAAGCCTTCAGGACAATTCCAGTGTAGAGCCAAAGATGAGTCTCTGCAGCTGAAAGAAGCGATTGACACAGCAAGGCTAGGAGAAACAGGAGCTGGCACCATGTCCAGAGGGAGGCTACCAAATGACACGAAGCATCCAGTCAGGCAAAGTGAAATTTGGACCCGAAAAGTCGAATGGATCTATTAGCCTGAAGCCAGGACACTCACTGTTGTTGTGTCTGTCACCAACAGAGAGATGAAGCATTTATTTGCATCCTCAGGCATCACCACCAACTGTTGGAGAATGCTGTCTCAGCTTAAGAGCACAACAAGAGCAAAGAGCAGTAGCAGCCTCCAAAGCAGGGGTCTCTGACAAGCTGCCCCCGAGCTACTGGTAGCTCATGTTTGGGTTTTTTAGCTGCTCGCTAAGAGGTTTACAGACTGTTTTCCAAAAGTGACCACAATAAATGCACTGTGAAAACCTTTTTCCATTTCAATTCACACCAAAACACAGCTGTCCTCTGAAACACAAGATACCAACAAAGGCCGTTCAGCTGTCAGTAAAACAGAGATGTGGCTGTTAAAGTTGTCAGTGTCTATAGCTGTCTTCAACCCAGTTCAGACCAAAGATTGACACTTACATATAATGTCAGGCCGTAATATGTTTAGATGTGGTATTTAAAAATAGCCATGCTATCCCTTTAATTACTCTCATGGGAAAAAAAGTTGGGGCGTTGAATTTTTTTTATTTAATAGGTTACTAGGGGTTATAAAGTTGGGGGAAATAGTGATTTCTGCATAGAGAAATACTACCAAAACATCCATATTTTGAGCTGTTTATGGCTATGCCAAGCTTTCAAAGGGCAAGAATAAGAACATTCTTTAGTCTGAAGCTATTTTTGTGTCCTGAAAGTAGTGAAAAAAGGCAGGCAAGGACGCAGACCTGATTAAAAAAGCCTCCATCAGGGTGTGCGTTGTCACACATGGTCCATTTCCAAGCAGTCTGGCTTGGCTCAGTAGTTTTGTCATGAACTGAGCTTGCCTGTGTTTTCTCAGCTGATGTCCATCCACTCATTGTGATGGGAAGTCCATCTCTTTAAAAGAAATCCAGAGCCTTTGGCTTTGCTCCGTAGAGCTGATTTTTTTGCTCACAAATGACCCTTCATTTGGTACCAGATTGGACACATCATAACATATAGAATACAGTTGTCTAATTTACTGACATTACCTGAATGCATCATATTGTCTGTCTTCAGCTCAAAGTTCACTACTTAACTTCAATTTGGCAATTCCATCGCAGATTTCTACACTGGATTAATATTGTTAACAAACAGGACTGTCTCAAAGTTTAGGAGCACGTTTCAGCATTTATCTGAGCAGCTGAAGAAGAAAACTGTCCTGAAGCAGCTGAACAGAGTGGTATGACCATGGCTTGATCCCGTCTTGTTGTCTTTGCTAACATTAGCAGAGATGTGCTTTGGCTGAAGGTGGAACTTAAGACTCGCTGTTCTTCGGTGTAAAGACAGTTCATCACTGCAGCATGTACCCACAGTTTTGGTTTTTATCTTGACTAACATTCACCAGCTGTTTAAAAAGAAAATTACAATCAAGCAGACCTGGGCCCGTCTCCTCACTCATCACAGCTGGCTGTGTCTGACCTCTCACCTCTTCACCCCCAGGCACGTAAACATCCGCACTGGAGGACTACGGGAGCAAGTTGTGGTCAAACTTAGTCATATGATTAAACTGCGTTATTGTTTTTGTAATGTAATTTCAAGATTAATCACGAGTGTTAACGAATTAATGTTATCAGCTCCAGCTTTTTAAATTTTTTTAAAGGGGCTCACATATACAGGAATGTCTGGGGAGTAATTTTTCCAAAGTTAAAAAACTGTACTCATAAATGATCAAATTTACTCTTCTTGAGTGTATTTTCTACCAACCACTGCCAGAGTAAAAACACAGATGAACTTCTGCTGGAGTAAAACTTAAACCACACCCACTTAAGTTTGAACTCAGCTGCCATCACTCATGGATGGACAGGGCTGCTGCTCGTTAGCTGTCCCAGCTGCAGCTAATCCTTAGCAATCAAGATCTACACACCTGGTGATGAACGAACAGACACCTGTGTCCTACAGCTTCTAATCAGGTGACCTGACTCCTCTTCAACTTTGAACCTAGTCATTTTTTGGTGTTTTGTTGCCTTGTCTAACTCATTTTTGTCCTCTTTTTTTGCAGTGATTCTGCACTCCACCAGCCAGCTCACCATCATTTGCACTATTGTTGTATAATAAACTTCTTACTGCCTCATCTCGTGCTCTGCTCCTGGGTTTTTGTCATATGTTCATCTCAATTGTTTCTTTGCTAATAGGACGCTATTTCTAACAAGACACAACACCACCCATGAGTTTGACTGAAAACAAAAAAACTGAATGTTTATGACACTAAAATCAAATTTGCATAATAATTTGGAATGCAGTTTATTTACGTTTACACGCTGCCCCAGCATTTTGGAAGTGGGGTTGTATTTAGTGTCACACTGAAATCATTTCATCACATTTGTATAACAAATAAGATCAGCAGTTCAGACATGACTGGAGTATTTTAGTGTCTCTGATGAAACTTGGCGTCAGCCATACAACTCCTGATGGTTCACAGTTTTAATGTGAATTCATCCAGATCAGATAAATGCTGTTTTATTATCGTGGGGTTTTTTTTGTCTTTAATTCTCATGAGTCATCAGGATTATTGGAGTCACACTGCCCCCTACAGGCAGGGGATGAAGCTTCACATAACACAGTGAAGAAGGAAAAATACTTCTGAGTTTTGTGTGATAGTGAGGTATATTTTCAAGAGCATGGACTGTCCTTCAACTCTCTCTTTGCTTTGTCTCTGACTGCCTCCATTTGAAACACATGGCCGTGAGATCCACACACACACACACACATAAACACACGCCAAATTAATGTGCATCACACACAGCCATGCTCCGAAATAAAAAAGAGGAGAAAAAAGATGACACAAACACAGTTAAACTCCCCAGTCAGCGGGGACCCTCAGTTCTGATATGATAAATGGAATATGTGTTCATCATCCACGTCACAAGCAGGAGAATTCACACAGACCCCCTCACAGCTGGACACTGAGGATGATGCCAGGGGAGCTAATTATGAACAGGAATGAGGAAGAGTTGGAGTAGTCAAAGGGGGGTTAGGGAAGGGACAGCAGAGAAGTTGATGAAGTCAGAGAACGAGTGTAAAGGAAGAGCGTCTCAGAAAAGACGTGGAATAGAAAACTTGAATTTAACTTTTATCTTTTTATGGGATGTCTAATCTCATCACCTGTGAAAGTGTGAGTGGGGATTTCACAGATGACCAGACTGCATATTTGAAAGCATTTGGCTGCCATCAAAAGCTGGTTAAATGTTCGCCTCTCTGGCACAGCATTAAAAAACAATCAAAGCAGAGCCACAGTCAACCAACCAGACGCTTCTGCACCCACACTGGTATTCTCCTGGTGGGACCTCATTCAGCCTCTCTGTGTCCAGTTCTCTCTCTGATTATGGCATACACCCGTGCCCATTGGGTCCACGTCTGGACCGAAGCACAGCAAACCAGCACAGAGCAGCTGGATCAGGAGATCATGAGATCCTAAAGAGAACACATTATAACCAGCATGCTACTTTAACTGTCCCAGAATGAACTGCTGTACATTTGCTTCCTGCTTTAGTTAGGGCCCTAGCTCTAACCTAGGGTTGGTGAGGACCCCATTTTTCTGGCAGAAGAAACCCTAATATGGGGGCTTCAACATGCTCAAAACCTCACCAAATCTAAAATTGCCCCCCTGTGGAATTTTTTTGTATCTTGGTGGAACTGTGTAAGACCATCAAGAAGGGGTCCCACCAGGGTCTCAAATGTGAGAAAGGACACTATGTAAGAGCTGCATGCAGGGAAACTGGTACACATGAATCATGATTAGAAAAAAACACATCTCTTGGGGCCATCCTCAAAACCAGTGGTTCTCAACCTTGGGTTGGGACCCCCTTAGGGATCGTGAGACACTGAGAGGGGGTCCTCAGATGCCTTAAAAACTAAGAATACTTTTTAGATAACATCGTTGCCATTTTACACCAATTTTACCGAGTGTTAACCCCTTTCATCACTAATTTAGCCAATATTAGCATATTTTTGCCACTTTTTTCTGCCTGTTTTGCCAATTTTTGGTTAATTTCTTGCCACTTTTATCTATTTTTTTCACCTCTAACCCATTTATGTTCTTTAAAAATTCAATTTCACCACATTTTCACAATTTTTTGCCATTTTTAACCAATTTTAGCAATTTTGAACCTATTTAAACTGTTTCTTTTAACAAAAGTTTTTCATCTAAAGAAGGCTAAATGAATAAATAAAGATATTTATTTATTTGATAAGAGTGGTAACTATTCAGGTTAAATATAAAATATTATTATTATGGCTTAACTTTACAATGGGCCATGGTTTTGCTGACTTCCATGGGCCCCCAGTCTGGCTGGGTCCCAGAAACCCCACCCTTTATCTCACCTTATGGACGACCTTGTCTGCATAGACTATGCTTGAATGTTCCAGTCTGCTCAACCACTTTCAGGTACGGTGGGGGTCCCCAGTCTCTTGCATCTTTATTTCAGGGGTCGTAGGCTGAAAAAGTTGACAACCACTGCTCTAAACTATACAGGAAGTACACTACAAACAACTTAAGGTCAAATTTTGGTATTTAGAGTAACCATAGTTTTAACCATAGGGTAGAGCTGTGACCAGAGCCCAAACCTAACCTTCTTTTGGTACATTTTTTTGTAGTGAAAATACACCAATAATGCCCTGTAACTTTTTAATGCTAGTGTCAATCATTACCAAACTTCACAGGGATCGCATTTGTGGCTTCACAAGCATTGACTTCACATTGGGCCTGAATAGGCTACATGTACTCATCATTATCACAGCGCCCCCTTCTGGCAACTGAACATTTCCACATCTGATTTTTTTTTTTTCTTTTTTAGATATTCCTTCCAAATATTAAGCCCCCACACATCATTCAGCCTAGGCTCATCATAACAACTACAAAAAGCCTCTTGAGCCATGCCCCAAATCCTAGCAGGAGGTCCACCAGCTTCATCTCTATTTCAAAATAAGGCTTTGTTGATGACTTTAACCTTTTGTCACTTTAGTATCCAACTAAAGTATCACATTGAACACACCCACATTCAAACAGCTAATTCTAGTGCCCCCTAGTGGCAACTGGAACTGACACAAATGGGTCACAAATGGTTCCTCTTGTTGTGCTTAACCTATTGAACTCTTGGCCACAACACAGATGTTTCATTGAAGGATGTAATCACTTAGCAACTTTTGTAAGCAACCCGTCTTATGCAGCACACAACGGATTGCTTACTCCCAATTATTCCCACACTCCCACACCCTGAGATGTGCTGGGGTGCAAGGGCCCTTCAGTGCTGCTTGCAGCCTTAGTTTAATGTGGATACAGTGAAGGAATAAATGATTGGCACTCTGACCAGATGTTCCCAATGTATCCAGCTCTGTCAGCACACCTCAAGTTAATTATCTCTTCACTTATTTGTTTGACACATGAAGGAACATAAGCACAAAATACATATGTAATCATGCCAGAGTTATCAACTCTGATAATCTGCATTAGCAGTAGGGCCCTGAGAAATCCATTTTATTTTTTGGAATTGTGTTTTGTCTGTACAGGTCCGACGGATTTATCCTGTATGGAGATGGGACAGAATTCCAGAAGGACACCCATCATGTGCGGCCCTCTACCTTTCTGGGCTTGATGGGACAGTAGCTAGAAGCCTCACATCAGTGCAAAGAAAGCCCACTTTGAGTTTGACTTGGGTTTTTAATGTATTTTGCTCTATAAAGGCTTCTGTCTAGCCACTCTGCCATAATGCCCAGATCAGTGGAGGGCTGCAGTGATGGTTGTCGCTCTGGAACCTTGTCCCACCACCACACAGGATCTCTGGAGCTCAGTCCGAGTGACCATCAGGTTCTCTGTCTCCTCTCTTGCTAAGGCCCTTCTCTCCTGATTGCTCAGTTTTGGCTAAGGGACCAGCTCTTGGAAGAGTCTTGGTTGTGCTAAACTTCTAAGAATTCTTGGGAACTTTCAGTGCATCAGAAATGTTTTTGGAGCCTTCAGTAGACCTGTGCATGCAGCGGTCCTGTCTTTGAGCTCTGCAGGCAGTTCCTTTGACCTCATGGCTTGGTTTTTAGCTCTGATATGCATTGCCAGCTGTGTGGCCTTCAATGTCTGTGCCTTTCCAAATCATGTCCAATCGACCACAGGTGGACTCCAATCAAGGTGTAGAAACAGCTCAGCAAAGATCCAGAGAAATGGGAGGAACCTCAGCTACATTTCCAGTGTTGTTGCAAAGGTTCTGGATACTTCTGTTAGTTTAGTTATTCAGTTCAGCTTTTTGACAGAAACTGCACTGCCAGACCAATCATGTCATGTCTCAGGCCGAAAGATCTCCATGGAGGAAAGACTGCTGTTTCCTTGGAAGCCTCCTCTCTCCTCCATCCTCACCTCCTCCAGTTGCACTAAAGTAACTGGAAGGTCCTTGATCATGGCAGAGGGACACTAACCATGATTTCTGTCAGTCAGGGGGAAAGGAAGCATGGATGTGCACAGTTGTGACATGTGACCTCATGAGGAAACTTTGGCTCAGTGAGGTAAACAAGCTTAGGGACAAACTCTTGAAATAACGCTCTTACACTGAGTCAAAACTGTGAATTATTGTTTTAAAAGTTCTTTAGTTATTTCTGCTCAAACGTACTTTTTAAAGATTAAGTAACCACGTTGGATCTCTGATAAACTAAAGTTCCTTCATCAGGATAATCATTAATTTTTAATTCATCAATTGAAACAGCCCTTTTATCCCTAGTTCAGTAGTGATTTTTCTTCAAATCTCAATCTTGATCCTTTATTCATGCAGTCTTTTTGAATCGTGATACTCTACTTCAGATTGTTTTCACTGAAAAGGATGTTCAACTACAAAGATGAGAGCTTTCTGTGATACAATAACTGTTGTATTTTCTGACTAAATTGAAAGCTCCAGTGTTTCATTGTGTTTCTCTGTAGTTCTACAAGTGTTGGTCTCATCTTGGATGAAAGCAATGCTGTGATTTTTTTTTTTTTTTTTTTTTTTTTTGTGCAGGTTCATCTGCACATGAATACTTAAGCCAAACAGTTTCACAAGCGTAAGAACATGAAACCTCAGCTCATCTTTGGTTGGCAGACTTGTGTCAAATCGCCTTTGCTTCAGACGAAGTACAAAACTATTCCCTTTGTTGAATGACCACTGTGTTCTTCTGTGCAGGCTGTATGAAAACCTTCCTCACCCGTGGGTAGTAATGTGTTCATAGCTGCATCTAGAAAATTAGAACACAGTGAAAACTTCTTTTTTTTCCTGTGACTTAATCTAAATATGAAACTTTCATATATTCTGGATTCATCTCATGCAAAGTGAAATATTTCAAGACTTTTTCGTTTTGTCTTGATGATCAGGGCTCACAGCTCATGAAAATCAAGCTACTCTCTAAAACAGGGGTGTCAAACTCAATCACAGCAGGGGCCGGATTCTGGATCCAGGTCTAACCTGAGGGCCTAAATGGTCACCTTTTAAAACATAAACCCTTAACCTCATTTCACCAGTAATAAAATATGGGGAAAAAAACACTTAGCACTGATGATAGGTAATTTTGAATTTAAAATATTAAAGAGATAAGTTTAAAGGCTTAAAATCTGAGAAAAGTCAACAGTTCATTCAATGAGGTCAGAACATGAAATAGAAATTTAAAAATGTTTTTAAGGCAAATATATTAGAAAGAAAGTCAAAATCATGAGTTTAAAAGGTCAAAATATTAAATAAAATTTGTAATCATGAAATTAAAAGTCAAAATATGATTCAAAATTTTAAATTGTGAGTCTAAAAGGTCAAACTATGGGATTATGAAGTCAAAGTTTGGAGTTGAAAATATGAGCTAAAATGCAAAATAGTTGGTTAAAAAGGTCAAAATATGACTTAAAATTTAAAATTATGAATTTTAAAGCTTGACATGTTACATGACAAGTCAAAATTATGAGTTGAAATGTTCAAAGTACGAAATAAAAAGTCAAAATCCTAACTTTGAGTCCTAATTGTGAGATGCTAAAATTCAAAATATGAAATTAACACACAAATTAATTTCTTTTCCTACATCCCTGACTTCTTATCTAAATATTTTTACTCCTTTTTCAGATTTTGTGACTGAACAAGGATTTCTTAAATCATCAAGGATAAGTTCACATCTTTATACTTAAGGAAATCTGCAGACCTCAGACTGATGGGCCAGTTATAACAGAAGATCACCTTGTGGGCCGGATTTAACTGTTCCATGGCCGGATTTGGCCCTCGGGCCTTGAGTTTGACACCCCTGCTCTAAAAATATTAGAATTTTGTGGAAAAGTCCAATCCTCAAAGGTCTCCTGAGCCTTCATTCTCTCACTCTGGTTCACTTCACACAACCATAATCATGGAGAAGACTGCTGACTTCACTCTTGTCCAGAAGACATCATTGACTCCCTTCACATGGAGGGTAAGCTACAGAGGGTCACTGCTGCACTGTTAATTTTGGCAGCTATTTTTAATTTTTGTCTTAGTTTTAGTTTTTAGATGAAAGTCGAAAAAAAACTCAAAAACATTTTAATCTAGTTTTAGTCCTTTAAAAAGTCCTCACATTTTAGTCTTTACTTTTAGTCCAGTCATCTATTCTCTTTGTCTGAATCTGGTACCAAATCATGGTAGTGTGTTCTCTGCACTCTGCTAAACCTGGGGTCCCTGCTTTCTACAGCTGAGAGGCAGAATAGATGCAGCTGCATTGTTTTTTGAAAGATTTACCCACAGTGGAGAAAATATCACAGATGTTGGCAAGATGACAAAAACACATTTTAGTCTAGTTTTAGTCATCTTGATGAAAACTAAAATTAGTTTTTGTCAGTTTTAGTCATCACAGATCTATTTTTGTTAGTCTTAGTCTAGTTTTTGTCATGGAAAAAGGCTATCGATTAACATTTTTAGTCATAGTTTTAGTTGACCTAATAAACTCTGCACTGTTGAAAGAACAGGCGGTTCTTAGAGACTGTATCAAAGCAGATTCAACAGGGATGAGCTCAGCCTTCAGAAGATTGTCGAACGAAGTAGATTCAAGAACCTAGGGGAGCTTCATAAGGAGTGGACTAGGCTGGAGTCAATGGATCAAGAGCCACCACACATGGATGGGTTCAAGAAATGAACTACAAGTGTCGTGTTCTCAGTGTCGAGCCAACCCTAAACCACGGACATCATTAGAGTCACACAATGGAGTCAGTCATACAGTGGAGTATAAATACCTGGGCATGGTCATCAGTGCATCAGGGAGATTTGACTAAGCTATAAGCTTTCTCACTGATAAGGCACGAAGAGCCTACCTATTAAAACATCTGTAAATAAACTTAATCGCCCAATTAAAATCTGGCTAAAATCATTCACTAATGTTATTAGCCCTGTTCTTATTTATGGAAGTGAAGTGTGGGGCCCTGTCCTAAAACAGTGGCAAACATCCTGGGACTTAACTCCAACAGAAAAATTTCGTCTCCAGTTCTACAAAGAGACCCTAAAGGTCTACAGAAACTGTCCAAACCTGGCATGTAGCAGAACTGGGGAGACTCTTTCTCTACACATGATTTAAAGAGCCATTAAGTTCCAGGTTCACCTAGCACAAGCTGATCCTGAATCATACCATCACCTGGCCTTTCTGAGCAACAGCCTCTGCCCAGAGACTGACCCTGAGTTTCCATTTGCCGGTAATTGCCGGTCATCGGCCGGTAAAAAGGGCGGAAGTCTGGTAGATAAAAATTTAACTGGTCAAAATGTCCGGCAGAAAACATGCAAATGACCAGATAAGTGAATACTGAATACTTGAATGTTATATTTTGTGTAACCTAGAAGATATGTTGCAAGAATACGTTAATATAAACTAAAAGTTGCCTAATCTAACTACATCTACTGTCCTGCGGTGCTGGGGTTGTTTATCTCCTCAGACGTCAAGCACATGGCTAACTATGTATGCACGATGACGTCAAAGCAAAGCGATCTTTCTGCGCATGCTCAGTACTGCTGGAGACTCTGCAACAGTCTATGCTCTGCAGGGAAAGTTTGACCAGAGCTTTTGCATAAAGCAGAATTTTAATCTAAGTGAGGTTTTCCTGGTTAACCAAAGGCTTAATATCATCAGCGGTATGGAGGGGTTTTGAGTATGTCATCGCTGTGAGTAATGAAGAGGCAAATAAACCAGGATGGTTGGATTTACTGGTTTATTGGAGGTTACAGTGATATCACCATGGGGACTGATATTAGCAGCTGACGGTAAGACTCATTTTTCATTTGAAATGTAGAGTTCTAACGCAGTGTCCAGTTAAGAGAGCACTTTTGTTCTGTGTTTGGATGCTTCGTTGTTGTCAGTGGAGGATGGTATTTTGCTGATGTAAGCTACAAAGAACGCAGCGGCCAATGAGCCAACAGGCTAATGGTGCTAATGTGACGCTAACTGTTGTTTATGAGTTTAACGTGGGCGTATATTGTGTAACTGACTGCGTGTGTGAGGAAAAGCACGCAGCCTTCATTTTGATACTTTAAACCACTTACACAAAGAAAAATAAGAGAAAGTCATTGTGCAGTTGTTTCTATTGTCTAATCACGTGTCTACCAGTTTTAATTAACGGGGGTAATAATTAGCCAGGTTTACTGTTTGGTTTCTACTGTCTCGGTTTTGGGTCAGGTCTGGAAATAATAACCTGTCCTCAGTCCTGTTTAGCGCAGACTTGTGTATCAATGTATCACAGAATATCAGATTTATGTGTTTTGCTGCTGTTAATGCAGCAAAATAATGTTAAAGCAAATGTCGGGTAGTTGGTCTAAATGGCCGGAATTTTTGAGGACTGCCGGTCATTTTGACAGAGGACAAAAAAGTCTAGCGGAAACGCTGGACTGACCAACTTAAAATATTAAACAAAATCATCAGCTAAAGAACCCAGAGCTACAAAATCTCTCTCTCTCTGCAACCTGGGCTTCATAACACCCCAGCAGGACCACGGACTGATCGCCACCATGGCATGTCACCTAGATGCTGTAATTTGTGTAAAAGGAGATCCAACCAATTACAGAGGGTCAACATTTCTGTGTAATAAATCATTTTTGGACTGGTGTTTTTGATATTCTCATATTTTGAGATGCTGGACTTTTAAATTTTGTGACCAATTAATCAAAAAGACGTCTTGAAATATTTCACCTTGTATGAGCTGTATCTATAATATAGGGAAGTTTCACTTCATGAATTAAATAACAGAGAAGTTGAAGATTTTCCTGATTTTCTCTTTTTTTTTTAACATGCCAGAAGAGGAAAGCCAGCCAATAAGATGGTTTCTTGCCTGTTTTTGCAGTCCAGTTAATTCCCTAACTGTTAAAAGTTTTTGCAAATCTCATGTGCTTTCTCTGCACAGCATGTTTTCACCTGATTCTGGTCCAAAACATAAACCTGAATCCACCTGGTGCCTCTGTTCCTACATGGCTTCATGCAACCCATGGATTTCTTTTTCTGTGTGCAGGCTTATTATTCCAAACAAACCAACTCAGGTGAGCTTGTATCTCACACCAGTGAGGGCTCTGGCACTTGCTGATGCACAGAGCGAGCGAGAGAGAGAGAGAGAGGGGCTCGCTGCCACAAACAAATAGACTGTAATGCTGTTACCACAGGCTCACATATTGCCAGCTCACACAGCTGATGAAATATTCTCTGTTTACTCTCCTCCAAATGTCCTGCTAAATCCTGTGTGTAAAGTGAATCCTTAAATAACACAATGTAGCGAAGGCTACCCACAGCAGAGCCACATTACACCAACACATACACCAATGTGCACACAGTCACACTAATGGGGAGAGGCATTACATGGTCGATATGTTCTCCAATGCTATTGGCTGTTTCCTCATAAATGTAAAACCAAGGACGCACAGCCTCGCTGAAAGCAAGGCTCGAATGACGTTTACTATTTTCCAGAATAATGCATCAAGGATACGATTCCCTACCAAACGCACAAGGCCCAATTAAAATAATACAATCTTTCTTATATACTTTGTTTTATTGTTTTTATGCCTTCATGCTGGGGAGAGCTGGGGCGGGTCAAGGCATGTAGCTTTAGGGTTTACTGGCCATACATGAATTTGTATTTCCATCCGTACGTCTTGGCCGTTCTTACGAACATGGTGCCTTAAGAGAATGTATAGGCTTTGGTTCTGAACAAGGAGAGCTACTGCTGTCATGAGTGGGACTTCACAACTCTTCTTCTGGACCATTCTGATCGAGGAGAGAGGCTCACAGCAGCCTGCATCACTCCCCATCCAGAGTTCCCTGCCTTACTGAACGCTGGTGTTTTACCAACCTTCTTCAACTTTATGAAGATAAATTGGAGACATCAACCTGACCAGAAAAGCACCATGGAAATCTTTCATCCACTTAAGTTTCTGGCTGTGGCTTTATTCTTCTAATGGCTGATAATTAGACAGGCTACAGTGAGCACGGCATGTTTACTTGATAAAAAACACTTTTATCAGCTTTTAAAGTGGAAAACTGAGCTGAAAAAAATAGTTTTAGTTTGTTGCTGTTTCCTCTGACAAAGCCTTCAGGTCTAAACAGCCCAGATTCAGAAGAGCATGTAGCTGAAGCTTGTTTTGCAAATAATGTCAAACGCGGAGGCTTTCTGGGTTTATTTACGGGAAAATTTAGGATAATTCACAAATTACATGGAGAAGCTGTACCCGTCTGTGGCGCTGTAGCGTTTAGATCCTGTTTGAAGGGGAAATACTCACTGAAATCACTGCAGGCATATGCCATTATTATTGCCGGCTTACACCAGTGGGTCTGAAATGGTGTGGCAAGGCTAACTGGTTTGCCTTGAGGCAAGTCTGCTGTGGGAATCTGCAAAACCATATATTACCATTACATGTATACAGAAACTTAAAGTTACTGAGACATGTTGTGAAGAGGCAGGTTTGTAAGGATTTGGTGTGCATTAAGATCTTAGCTTGATATTTGGTGTGACATGAGAAAAACTTCAAAATGTTGAAATATCCCTTTAATCACACTCTAATCTCAGAATTATGATGTTTTTTTTACAGAATTCTGACTTTGGTGTCATAATTTTAACTAAATCTCAGAATTCTGACTTTAAACTCAGAATTATGACTTTTTAAAACCAGAAATCTAATTTTAATCTCATCTGAAAATCCTGACTAAAATCTCAAAATTCTGACTTAAGACCTAAATTCTGATTTAAAGCCCAGAGTCCTGACTTTAATCTTTTCTCAAAAATCCTGACTTTATCTTAAAATTCTGGTTTACAATTAAAAAAAAATGGACTACCTTCAAATTCTGTCTTTTATCCTAGAATTCTAGCCTCAGTCTCAGAATTTTAATTTCATTTGAGAATTCTGACTTGAATCTCAGATTTCTGACTTTAATCTAAGAATCCTGACTTTGACTTTAAAGGGGACATTTATGCAAAAATCACTTTTTCAGGCTTTCCTAACACAAATATGTGCCCCTGGCCTGTCCACAATCCCTCAAGTACCAGAAAAATCCATTCCCTCTCCCCCTCTCCCCCACCTTTCAGAAAACTGGTGCTGAAACAAGCTGTTCTCAGATTTTACCCTCATGATGTCACGTGAAGAGTTAGCCCCGCCCCCAGGTTTGGTTGGCCCTCCCCGCTGGGAAGAAAGTTCCACCCTCCTCTACCGATCTTCCTCTCAGCTACCAGCTGGGATGTTGGCTAGCTCAGTGGGTTACCCCGCTGACTATGGTCTGGGAGATTGATGGTGTGAATCCCAGTCAGGTGCTTAACTTCGGATAAAAGTGTCTGTAACATTAGGAGTGCTGCATCCTATTCCTGAGAGGGGTGTGGTCAGGGGCGGAGTCAGACAGCTAATTAACATTTAAAGCCACAGACACAGAAACAGCTCGTTCTGAGAAGGGCTGAAACAGAGGGGTTTTTAGACATGCAGATATCAAAATAGGAGTGTTTTTTCAGCAACGGACTTCACAGGCATGTTTTGGGGACCTCTGGGAACAATATAAACTTGTCTTAAAAGGGTAAAATATGTTACCTTTAATCTCACAATCCTGACTTCAATTTCAGATTTCTGACTTTAATGTCAAGATCCTGGATTTAAAATGAGAATTCTGACTTTAATCTCAGGATTTTACCTTTAATTTTATAATTCTGACATTAGCCTTAAATCTCTGACTTCTCAGATTTAATTCTCAGAATTCTGCTTTTGATCTCAAGATTTAAACTTTTAACCCAGAAATCTTTATTAAATCTCATAATTTTTTTATCAGAATTCTGACTTTTCATTCAGAACTTGACTGACTGTTTTTCTTCCCAGGATTGTAAATAAAAGACTTGCCTTAAAAGGAATAAGAATTCAGGGGCCCTTATCCTCTTCTACATCAAAACTACCCCAGCTCGAAACCATTTCTTTACTTTCACTGCGAGCAGTCGTAAACTTCAGCTTGCTGTCAGGTAAATTCTACCAGGGTGTTGTTCAGGTAATTTTCAGTTATGTAATGAACTGTCATTCATCTATAAAACACCAGAAAAGAAAGTTGTAGCAGCCACTGTGATCACCACTACTTCTCAAAATTAACAGCAGTATCTGTTTGTTTGATTAATTTTTCTGTTCTGGCACAAGAAAAAAAGTCGGATTATCCCCCAAACAGCCATCCAGGCTTAGAGACGAGCTAAAACAGGTAATCAGGATGATTGAAGGGGCATGAAGACATCAGGGAGTCGCCCTTAGACGCCAATTTCAGAAAATGCGTGTCATGCTGGGACTGTTACTGGTGCCTCATTATTACCTTTATTGCTGCTTTATATACATGAGATGTCTCTACACTGGAGCTCACTATATAAAAAATGCAAGGAGAAGCTCTGACTGATAGTTTTATTAAGTGATCCTATTTCTCGCTGTCTAAGGACACAATTCAGTTTATGAACTTGCATCAATTACAGAGCTAACCAAGAGAGGAAAGGCCAGAGACCACCAGAGTGATGTACTGGAATGATAATGACACTCTTGGCTGATTAAGACAAACCTTAAAGAGATGGTGATTAACAGCTTTTTTTAACAATGACTGAGCGTGTAGACGTCTTAAAGAAGAATAGTGCTTTCATTAATATCACTTTCCCGCAGAAAAAGGTGTCACTGTCTGCAGACTCAGTGTAAGAAAGGCTGATATATGCATCAGCAGGGCCAGACAGGAGTCTTCAGCCACGCTTCTGCTAATGATTTCATACAACTTATCGCCAGAATATTGGTAATCATGTCTCACATGTTGTGCCTGAATTACACACATGGACAAAATTGTTGGTACCCCTCTGTTTATGAAAGAAAAACCCCCAATGGTCACAGAAATAACTTGAATCTGACAAAAGTAATAATAAATAAAAATTCAATGAAAATTAACCAATGAAAATCAGACATTGCTTTTGAACTGTGGTTCAACAGAATTATTTTAAAAAACAAACTCATGAAACAGGCCTAGACAAAAATGATGGTACCCTTAACTTAATATTTTGTTTCACAACCTTTTGAGGCAATCACTGCAATCAAACGATTTCTGTTATTTTCAGTGAGACTTCTGCTCCTCTCAGCAGGTATTTTGGCCCACTCCTCATGAGCAAACTGCTCCAGTTGTCTCAGGTTTGAAGGGTGCCTTCTCCAGACACCATGTTTCAGCTCCTTCCACAGATGTTCAATAGGATTTAGATCAGGGCTCATAGAAGGCCACTTCAGAATAGCCCAATGTTTTGCTCTTAGCCATTCTTGGGTGTTTTTAGCTGTGTGTTTTGGGTCATTATCCTGTTGCAAGACCCATGACCTGCGACTGAGACCAAGCTTTCTGACACTGGGCTGCACCTTTCTCTCTAGAGTACCTTGATAGTCTTGAGATTTCATTGTACCCTGCACAGATTCAAGACACCCTGTGCCAGATGCAGCAAAGCAGCCCCAGAACATAACAGAGCCTCCTCCATGTTTCACAGTAGGGACAGTGTTCTTTTCTTGGTATGCTTCATTTTTGCATCTGTGAACATAGAGCTGATGTGCCTTGCCAAAAAGTTCCAGTTTTGTCTCGTCTATCCATAGGACATTCTCCCAGAAGCTTTGTGGCTTGTCAACATGCGGTTTGGCAAATTTTTTTTATTTGTTTTCAACAGTGGTGAAAAAAAAGGGTCTCAGGAAAAAAAGGTGTCAGGAAAATTGGTATCAGGTCTCAGGAAGACAGGGGTCAGAAGCTTTAAGAAAAAGATGATGTCAGGTTGAAAGGTGCTAGAAAAAAAAGCCTCCAGGTCTGGGGAAAAAGCCTTCACAAGCCTTTTTTCCTGAGACCTGATGCTTTTTCATGATACCTGACACCTCACACCAAGACCTGAGGATGACCTAAAAACACCGTATCTGAAGGGCTTATACAGTAAAATATTATCTTTGCTTAATGTGCAATAACTACAATATGAATATGAATATGAGAATATGAATCTATAACCAGGTTGTTTCATAACATGGTGAGACTTAACCTAACGTCAAATGCAACAGCTTTTTAGGCTTAATGTGGAATCATTCTCTCACTACTGTCCATCAGGTGCTGTGGAAGTCATTTGGCCATTTTCTTGTTGGCAGAAAGCTAGAATCTCCTTGTTTTGGCTGTAATTAGTTACTTTCCACCCCTGTTAAAGAGGCCAAGCACACTGAAGTCTCTGCACACTAATTCCATTCCTATTTTCAAGTACATTAATCGACCTAACTAGAAAAATCTGAAATATCCCTTTAATTTAGACAAGAAAGAAGTGATTGTGCTTGGAGGGAGTTTTTTGTAATGATTAACCTGACCTACATGGCATCAACCTGGCATCTAGCACCACTGTGAGGAATTTGGGAATTCTTTTGATCAGGATATGCCCTTCAATACTCACATGAAACACATTTCAAGAACAGCTTTTTGTCAACTTTGTGAAAGGACAACAACCAGAGACATGTCTCAGAATGCAGGAAAAATATGCCTGTGCATTTGATATTTCTAGGTTGGATTTTATTGTTATTCTCTTTATTCAGGCTGTCCTGGTACAGCACCCATAAAACTATTCATCCCCTTGGATGAGTAACCCTTTCTTTATTTTACAAATCAGTCATGTTCAATGTAATTTCAAAGACAACAAGGTGAATGTTCTGGATTGGCAAAGTCAAAGCCTAGACTTTGGTCCAATAGAGAATTTGTGGTTGGACTTGAAAAGGGTTTGTTCACACCAGATCCCCGTGCAACCTGACAGAGCATAAAGGTTTTTTGTTTGTTTGTTTGTTTGTTTGTTTGTTTTGGCAAAAAAAGAACCTTTCCACACAGAGTCAGTTGCAGCCAAAGGTGACTGTACCACATATTTTTTTGTTTGACATTACTTTGTAGAAATTTGTTTTCACTTTGAAAATAAGGGACTTTTTCATTATTTTCTTTTTTTTGCCACAAAAACATTCAATTATAATAACAATGATTGGCTTAAAAAAATCAATAAAATGGTCAAACACCATTGGGTCATCATACATATCACACAGAATGTTAGACCTGTGTCTTTGTAGAGTGTTTTCATATTTGTTATGAACTGCTACTTTACAATTAAAGCTTTAATAATTGAGATAAGGAATTCCTTATAAAATTTGTGAAGCTATGAGTAAAAAACATCATAAAGGATGTTTATGTGCTATTTTTTAGCGTACAATATTCATTGTTCTAAATTAAATGTAAATGAAACTCACCAGAATTGTTTTTAGAAATTTGAACCAATCAGTTCTGAAAAATGTGATACCTCAGAGGAAACAGCCTCACAATGAAGCTGACCCTAACAAGAGGAAGCTGTGAAAATGAAGGAAAAAACTCCATTTGTGGAAATATAATTCTAATTTCCTTTTCAATTTACCTGCTTCTCCTGTACTCACTGTTTGCATTATCCCATCTTCCTGCTGAGTGATCTGGAGATGATTACTTGAAAAGCTTCTAATATGGATACTTATTACCACTTACCCAGGTTATTGCTGATGTGAGTGTATTGAATGGGATTCCTCAAACAAACCACCAAATGCCTCTGTAAACAGGAAATTGGACTTTAATGACTCCGATTCCTCTGAGATTTCTGTTTATGAATATCATTCCAGGCCATATTATTGTAAAGGCTTCTGAGAAGTCTTAATGGATGTTAGAGTTTAACTGTGCTTCACTGCATTCATTACAAACAATGTAAAGGTACAATACGTAGAGTTGTCAAGATTAATGAGAAAATGACTCTTATATTTAATATGTGGTGCATCTGTTACACCAATATTCACAGCCAGAGAAAATCATTCATTATTACGATGTGTCTTTTCATGTTGGCGACCAGGATAAATGGTTATTAAATGATACACCTAAAATAAGTGCTCAACTATCACACAGGAGAAGAAACAACTGTACACTGAGAGCAGTCAGAGATGGGGGCAGAGAAGGAGAGGGGCGGTTCTGAGCAAAATAGACAGCTGGCCAAGGGCGCCATGTTGAAGGGGTGCCATTGTGAGTCCTGAACATTTTGAATGAAGCTCCAAAGCAGTAGATTGCTTATGCATCTCGCCCTTTGAAACATTTCCACAATGAGAGGACGGAGAGGTGTCAGAGTGACCGTATGCTGATAGAAAACATCTCAGCATCCTCCGATTGTTCCAAAGCAGCAGCAGTAACTTGGAGGAAGTTCATTGATGACATTAGTGCTGAAACAATTCCTCGAATTATCCCAGTGATTCAATTAAGAAAATTCCTTGAGGCTTCGCTTAAATCAGTCATGTATCCATTTATGCCCATGCTTTAAGCTTGGACATCGCACGGCGTGCTGCGTTTCACACGGACGCCTTTTAATGTGGCACAATGCAATTGTTTTTGCTGTTACTATAACATAACATGCATGATGTGAGGCGTGAAAATCACGAGGGAAGAGAAGTTGATGCATTGATGTTGACAGGCACGCTTCCTGCGTTTTTACGCATCCACTGGCCGTGGCTTCGTAGCAGATATGGCATACTAAGTCTGCACCAGTGAACCTACGCAGATCTCTGAGTTTACACACTGCCTGCATGACTGGCTGGTGTGAAACAGCGCTCAGTTTGTGTCTGCAGATGTCAGAGAGTTTCATAAACTTCTCTGATTGACCCGACGGTTTCACAGAAAACCGTCAGGCGTCACGATTCAAGTCCTGCTTTGGTGCTTTCCCTCTCTCTCTCTCTCTCTTCCGTGTCTTCCAGCGTATTTTTCAAAATGTTTCAGCATCCCAAATGATTTGATAAGACTTACACTGACAATGAATTGACACCAATTAAATAGAAGCACACTATTGCCACAGACAGTGACAGAGAGACTAAATAGGTCAAAGTTCATCATCATACAGTCAGGATTCAACAGGTCATAGAAGCAGCTTTATCCCTTTAAATGTGTTCTCCATGTCAGTGGATGGTCTTTTAAGGTCTGGGTTTTATGGTGGATGGACTCACAAACAAAAATGTGCAAAAAAATAAAAGTGAACACACTTTGAAAGAAGAACATATTCCTGTAATCTAAAGGTTCACAGTTCAGACATCATCAGACCTCTGTGTGAATGATGGAGCTTTATTCTTGCTATAATGTGAAATATGACATACATGCAGTAACTAGAGGATGTTAAAATGATTAGGTGTCCCTTTACTTTAATGACAAATTGGAGAATAGAAATAAACTACAACAGAAGAAATGAAGTGTTGGCACCAAGAATTTCCTGGGAGGGGATCCCTAAACCCCAAATATGGCAGAGTCTAATGTCATTATTTAACTTCCTTTTCTTGTAACTTTAAGAAATGTAAACCGTCATCAGAACTTAATAACACTTTGTAAAACATATTTTCTTTAGAGAACCTGTTAATACCAATTTTTATTGTAGAAGTAGTTCATTTAAGGGACCCAGCTTCTTTTCTCATTTGTCGAGAACTACCTCTCTTGAACAAAGCAAAAGTGACTGATTAAAAAATGCAATATTTCTTATTAGAGCTCTCAATTGATCGCCAGAAGAATTGATGGAGTACTTGACTACAAAAAGAATCGATTACTGCAGCCCTAGATGACATTATTCATTTAATTCTGTTACGTTTCTGTCATGCACCGTTACTTTCATGTTCACATGATGCTGACATAAACACACCACTATCAGATGAAAACAGCAGAAAAAATCAGGGAAGTAGAGGGATCCACTGATAATGAGGCACAGGGTGAAGATGTTAATGATCACACTTTAGCCCTTCTGAAAACTTGTGACAGAGAACTTTTATAGGCAGGCTTCTTACTGCAATGATGATAATGATAAATTAACTCTTTCTACAGCTCTGATCAGAAGCCTCAATGTTTAATGAAAGCAGACGTGAATTAGTGCTCAAGTATAGGCAAGTGTATTTGGATGTAAATAAGGGTTGGGCAAGGACAGAAAGAATGGTCGTCCATTCACCTTTGAGGGTTTTTTTTTAAGTCCTGCCTTTGCCAGACACTTTTATGAGATGTTTCCTCATGGTCGAACAAATATCCATGCAATGGAGATATGAAACAGTCTATCTGGTGTGTTAGGAAACACAAATACATGACTTAAATACAGTCTAGTATTAATTTAAACAGGCATGTTTGAGTCTAGCTGGACAATGTTAAACTATCAATATAAATTAAGCTAATGTGGATAAATTCTATTGTTAGACGCTTATTTAAAACAATGTAAACCTATCTATACACACAGGTGTGTGTGCATCAGCAGGTAAATGTGTTTAAATAATGTTACATTATTTTTAATTGTACGGTTTTAGAATAAATGCACTTTGCAATTGCTGTATTTTGTTGTCACATACTTTTTTTTTTACATATTTCACTTTACAGTTTATTTATAAAGATTTATTTTGGTGCTTTTTGCCTTTATTTGAAGAGGAGAGGACAGTGGATGATGTAGGAAATAAGTGAGAGAAAGTCAGGAATAGTAGCGTTAACCATTATCAACCAAAAAATAATCTATATCAAATGTTGAGTCTAATGCAGAAATAACATTTGATTTGATTTGATTTATTGAGAGCTGTTTATTATTGTCATTTGTTGTGTCCAGGTTTACACTAATCAGCTGGCTGCTGATAAAACTGTTACTATGACATGTGGCATTTGGTCGATTTGATTTATGTTGACTTAGAAGTTATGTTTTTGTTATTTCTATGTAGATAAAAATAAATCAAATTAAATCAGGGGTTTCAGGTCATCTTAAAAATTACTCAGATATGATTTTTGGTCTATATCAGCCAAATTAGTCCCATGAGGGTGTGACATTGAAAAGATGTGATTAAGGTACTGGCAATTATTTTTCTACTTAAAGCCCTGAATCAGTCATGATGCTGAATAATTGCTGAACTATTATTAATTCATATTACTTAACTGCCATTACCACTGATACTTAAAGACCCTGTAAAGTAAAAATAAATCTGTATTTAGGTTTGTGGTATGATAGATCACTGTGTTATGAACCCCCAGGTCAAATTTCAGTCACATAAAGCATCTCCAAGTTTGTAAAATGAAGCTTCAAATCATGGAAAATGAGGCAGTAAAATCTGCTCCAGAATGGTGTGGGCGTGTCTGTTGAATGAGCTGAAACCACGCCCACTCAGGACACGGGCAGTCTGCAGCATTAACCCCCTCACTCATGGTGTCATACTTAGAAAAATATTTTCCCCTAAAAACATGAACCAATAAACAAAACATGCAGAACTATAACTTTGCAATGAAATGTGAACATTATAGAACGGTACAAGAGTACAAGACTGAATTCCTCTGCACAAAATGAACCAGAAGTCCCTGCTCCAGGTGACTGCTTCCTTCCATGATATTGTAGAGTTGGGGAGGGGGGGGGGTCATTCTGTACTGTGGGCTCATGACATCGTGAGTCCACTATTGGCCCCGCCCACATGAAACCAAGCCAGGAAAGAGATGAAATGGCCTAAATCCAGAATTCAGTCTCATGTAGATCTCAGAGTTTTCACATGTTTACAGCAACCATACTCCAACATTTCTAGAGTATTAAGACAAAACTTTGTATTTCACTTTACAGGGTCTTTAATATATCAACAATGTAGTTACTGTTTGTGCTCATATTAAACCATAAATGCTGCAATGTAGAAAAACCATCGTATTAAATTAAATCCAAGAACGAATACATCATATTATATTATGTTATATTATATTATATTATTAGGCTGCAAATTACATGATGTTACTTTACATTTTATTATATTATGACACTGAATATTATCAGATCATTTTAATTTATATTTTATATTGTTTCATACTGTATTAAATTATTTCATAATGTATAATATAATAATATAATATGAAATAATATAATATACTTTAATGCAATACAATTTAATATAATATTATAATATCACATTATTATATTATATTATATAAGATTATATTATAATGTTATTTAACATTCTAAAAGATTTTGGTGTTGAATATTATTATTATAAAATACTATTTTATTTGTTATGTTGCATTATGGTACATTATGGTACATTATATTTCATATTGCTTTATAATGTATAAATATAATTATTTTATTATTTTATGCCATATTGTTTCATAGCATGCTATGTTAATTTAAATGAAACAAAATTAATAAAATAAAAAACTAGATTGAATTAAATTAAATTAGATTAAATTAACAGGTGTTTTATTACATTGTATTGTGTATTGCTATATTGTGAAGATTGTACAGATGTTGTTTTTGAATGAGATTCTAAAAGATTCACTTCTTAAACTGTTCAGTGAAGCTTTCACCACAGATATGACTGCAGTCAAGCACAACCCTGCCCATAACTCTCTGCTTACTTTTGCATCATCTTTGTTTTTTCTGATTGAGAGCCCTCAGTGACGGAGGAATTTTCATGTTTAACATACAAAAGAAGAAGAGTTCAGTACAACCAGTGAAGCAGAGACAGCTTACATCCTATCAAAGCCTTAAAGGCTGTTTGGGGATTGAATTTAGAGGCCGTTGAATGGTTCATGGACTGGGCAGGACACTGATAGTGATCCTGATGCAACACTCTAACCGGTTTGTTTCCAGAACCATCTGAGTCCCCCCTGATGAGAAATGACTGACGCAGAAAGGCATTAGGAATCGATTGTAGCGCTCCCTCCAGTTGTGTGCTCACTCATACACACTCTATTTCACAAACTCTGGCTTTCTCACACTGGGCTGAGATCAGTCAGCTAAGCCCATTGCTCTGACAGCAGACATATGAGCAACAGACGCGGAGCGTGCTGCCTTATCAACCATTTAGCAGCCGATGACCTGTGGAGGGAACGGCCCTATCATGATAAAGTGTGTGAACCCTGCACATTCAATTACAGGTCAGAGGGCAGCGCGTACATCAGCGTGCCACATCCATCACCTCTGATATTGATTGCCCTGCGTTAAATGTGTAAGTTGTATGTGTGCGTGGGTCTGCTTTGTGGGTCTGGGAGTATCCTTGTGTTTTAATGCATGTGTGATTGGCTGTGCAAGCTGTTGGAGGCAATGAGGGGGTTATGCTGCTTTGGCTGGCACCATAATTCAACTTGAAAGGCACAAATGTTTTCTACCCAAACTAAAGAAAGAGAGGAGAGAGGGGAAAACATCCAAATACAAGCAAATGAAAGCAGGGAAACAGAAACGTTAGACTCTGAGGACATGGCCGGAGGCAGCACTGCAGGGAGTGACCTGCCTCTTCTTTTTATCTATTTTATTATCAAACTCCATTCTAAGATGATGTTTTTCTCATTGAACTGCACATATCTGCAGCTTGTCTTCCACCTTACACCATTTAATTTTATCTGAAACTAAACATATAAATCAAACAATGATATCCATTATTATATATCTGTGGGGACACAGCCAAAACAGAGCTGTGAGATGAAACATACTGCAGCTTAGAGATGAGTGATATGACCCAACATTTATGTCAGAGTATTTTTTGGCTCTTTGCAGTTTGAGTGTAATAATAAAATGAAGAGACATGGCCATTCAGGTGCTTTAAGCCCTTCTCTCCTGGCATACTGAACTCATGTTTAACCCTTGTGCACCCCTTCAGAAAATGTTGATGTTTCACCCTTCATGCAAAAAGTATTCAGTTCCTAAAAAGTGTTATAAAAATATTACCTTTGCATATTTTTTTTTCACTTTTACTGCATAAATCTTTTAACCAACTCCAGTCCTGATCATAACGATCAAATTTACATGTATATCCTGAATAATTTTAACCCTTTTATGTCATTTTTGGAACATCAAGGGATATTTTACTGGCAAAAACAAAATATGAAACAATATGAACTAATATCAAACAAATGTGTGTGCATGGGTGGGGTGGGGTGTGCATGTGCATGTTTGGGTGCGTGCATGTGCAGTCGTCCAAGTGGTGGTTGGAAATTCACAGCCTCGTGTCATCCATCCTGCAGGCGAGGGAGCGGGCACTTGGGAGGAAGATGCTCAGTATGACAGGTTTGTGTGGGGCGGCTCTTAGCCTAGCCTGCAGCCCAGCTTGTTTGCCCCGCTTCTGCCATCTCACACAATGCCGTTTCTTCCTGCTCCCCACTGGCTGTAGGTGTCATACTGCTCCACGTCCTCCTCCTGTCAGTCTCAGAGTCTCTGTTGGTAAGATGTAAACTCTGCGGGCACGCCGTCAGTTCTGGTGTAAGTGTAGGGCTTTGTTTTGCTGCTAATGATGGAGCGCCGGGCCGCTGCGTTTGTACGCGCCGCCCCACGCTACCTCAATAGGTAGCATTCAGTAGTCTCCTGTTGATCAGGCAGTGTTCCTTGGCAGTTACTGGCAGTTGTTGTTAGCTTTAAAGCTAGCCAGGAGCTGTAGTTGACACTGAGGTCTTCTTTTTCACCTTTTTGGGTTTTTCTTGATGGAAATTTCCCGTTCTTTCCCTCAAAGGTGTCCTGGACATTCTATATTCTTTGCTTTCATAAGTTTCAACATATGTTGTAAACTTAAAATGTGAAAAACACTACAAGTCCAAGATACAACTCAAGAGTGCATCTTTATTGCTGCCAACTGCCTGGTTGCAACAGTCTGTTATTATATTATAGTTATATATTATATTATAGTCTGTAGTTTTTTCCTCAATAAACACATTCAGACCACACTTTTACATCAACACATGTATTTTGCTGTTAAGCAATAGTCAGAAGTGCAACCAAAAATTGCTAACCTGACACATCAGATGGATGTGTTTCACACATCCATCTGGAAAGGCTTCAATAGGAAATGTTTGGGGAAAAGGCAGAGGCTTTGAAAAATCTCAGAGTGTGATTGGATGAACATTCTGTCTGTCACATCTCTACAGGCCAATCAGGGCAACAAAACCGTTATTCCTCTAGCTGCACACACGCAGTTAGAGGAATAACACGAAACATGGCGACTGTAGACACGTAAGTACCTGACTTTTATCGTTTTTGAAAAGAAAACAATTCACTGCTGTTTTTTGTTCTTCTTTTAACAAAGAAATGTCATCAAGTTCTGATAAAACTGGCGCTTTAGCAGCATCCACGCTAAGTTTTGCTGGCGTAATTACACCGGCCTCTTGTTGCTGCTTGTTTATGTCACTGTCACTTTCTAACTGGGCCCAAAGGGTTCAGATGAGAGCTTTGCAAGATGGATTCACCAGTGAGAAACACGGAAACAGGCAAATCCATCTGCTTTGCAAGGTTATAATGCCATTACAATCACAGAGACTGGGACTGCTAACACTTCCTTCAGAGTCTTTTGGCCTGGACGGATTCTGCTCCTCACATCTCCACAAATCGTTTTGAGGTGATGATTTGCCAAGTGTCTCCTCGTGTTACTTGTATATCCCATCAAGTGTGTCACCTCAGTCTGGCCATGTCTACATGTTTTCCTTTGTCTGTCACCTTTTCTCCTTTCTCATTTCTTGACACCAGGAAACCAAAATGCTTCCACACGTCAGATTTAAAAGTTGCCTCAATAATCTCAAAAACTTTGTCACTCAGTTTTCTCTCGCCACTCTCCACCATTTTTGCCCTTTAAGATCAAGCCAGAGATTAGAGTGCAAAGGATGATGGGTAGGGGAGGGCAGATGCTAACTGTAGTTCCCTCTTCCCTTTGCTCTGTACTGAAGACCCACTGTTCAAAATCATTACATGTCCATGACGATAGTGAGACGCTTCTGTCACCGCAATACCACACCTCTACAGTACACCCTTTACCCCCATGACTCAGCCTAACCCCTGTGTTTAACATGTTCACATCTAGGATTAGGTGGTCCTGATTCTTATCAGAATGGAGGGTTACAGTGAAGTGCTAAAGCTACATGACCCTTCAAACGGGCAATTTCTTGAGGCACAATCCAAACTGAGTGTTATGGGAAATGTCCCAGAATTAAATTTCACAACAACAATCTAATAAACTGAAGTATTTAGAATAACTGGCTGTGTTAAAACAGGATCCTCACCCACCAACCACAGCCACACTCAGCTGAAAGGATTGTCATTCTTTGTTTCCAATGTCAGCTTTCATAAACTCATCACTTGTTTGCTTTTTTTTTCTCCCTCCTCATTGCCTGGTCTCAGTCCTAGTGTCATTCCCTGTTTAGTGTCTCCTTTAAAATTTATGATTTGAACATTAAGCAGTATCGACAAAGACCTAAAACCAGTGACTGAGATCATAAACTAATTAGCAACATCTGTACTGAGGTGATTAATCAGCTAAGTATTGAAGCTGTTAGAGTGCAGATGTAAAGCACACCCCATGAGTTTAACAGGCATCAACCACAAATGTGCCTGAGCCTGCTCTAGCATTGCCAGCTTTCTTCGCAGGTGACCACATTCATCATGATTTCTTTACTGAGTATCAGCTGTCCATTGTCTGGAGTATGAAGCATCGTGGCAGCTAGGCAGTGGTCATTAAAGGGATATTTTAGTATTTTTGAAGTTGGGTTGTGTAAGGTACTTGGCAATAGTAGTGCCATTATCCTGCAGTGATTTCAGACAGTGTTGGCCCTCAAACAGGACGTGCTTGGAGAAGCAAGGCTACACAGCATAGTAAAGCCTAGCTTAAGTTTAAGGTAAAATTAAGCCAAAAGACAATGCTGGCTGGATCTATTGCTATATAGCAATCTTCTTCAGCATTTCATTTTCTACCAAGAAACCAGCAACTGGTGGCGGTCGGTTGTGTTTCAGTTTAGACTGGGCATCTGACAGAACCTGCTGTTATTTATAGCCTGTTGCACCAGCTGTGCGCAAGTTCTGCCTTAAGTTGTGGTGTAAAGTGTTCACTGAACCCTACGTTGAAACTAGATAAGTTCTAACTTAAGTTGTGTCATTGTTCAGTTGCACCACAGAGACATAAGGTTGATCTTAACTAGTAGAGATTTACGTCCAAATTAACCAAAATATTGTCGCAGATATGACGTTTTCTCTCACTTTAACCAATCTCTTTAAAGCATTTTTTAACCCCGTGTTTACTACAGATGCTAAAAATAACATATGCCAACTGCCGTTAATTCTCAAACAGCAGTGAATGAAAAAATATGACGAGGCATTTTGCATGTGTGAGTATTGTGAAGCCTACAGCCCAAACCGAGAGCCAGTATAATTTAATAACACTGACATTGAGTGGTGAAATCGCTAATAACATAATAATAATTAATTAGTTAATTAATTTAACAGAGGAAGGCAGAAATTATCTCCGCTCATGGAAAACAACAGTGTTACTGATCATGGAGAACACAGCGATGACACCAAATTGCTGGTAAAATCCTCAACTCCTTGTCACCCCCCGGGTGATCACATCTCTCAGAGCTATCGCCATGACAACCATATTCCACGGAGGACTTTACACCTAGTAGGGGGTAAGTGTAAGATTTAAGTTAAAACTTAAGCCTCCTTTGAAACTATCGCGGCTGGTGCAACACCTTAAATGTTTGGAGAATGTAAACTCCATTCTAAGTAAGAAATTAGATCAAAGCTGGTGCAACCCCTAGCTGATCTGTCCAGAGCTGAATAGGTGCTGTTAGACTCTATGAACTCTAGACTCTCAAACATGCAAAATTAATGTACCTGCATGGGTATTTCCTTATCAAAGTACCCAAAGGCCCATCACTGAAGCAAATTTTGGGGTAAAGTGAAAAGAAAAGTTTGGCTTCTCCTTCATTCCTAATGGCTGCCCTCCACTTCCTGACCCCCAACAAACACTTATGATCGCATGATTGATGATTTCCTCAAATGCTCAACACATACACATTACATTTTGGTATAAATGTGTTGATTATAATCCTAACAGTCTTCACACGGAGTTCACATTTACACTTACCAATGTGAATTACGTGTGCAGAATCAGAGCTGTGCATTTATTTGAATTGACTAAATGAGCTTTAGGGCTCTTCAGTGAAGCGTCCTATTGGATTGGTTGGTTTGATGATCAGAGATGGCCTCTTCGCATCAGTGGATTGAGCATTTGAGTATTTTTTCATATCTGTAACATAGGTATTTTTGTGTTTATAACACCTTACCATACAGCAAAAAGAAGTAAAGCATTAAAAGTGAAGATATTACATAAAGCACGGTGTCATCAGGAATGCTGTGGAAAAGCACTTCTAGGCACCGATGTATGGATTTGTCCATGTGGCGCTGAGCATGTCAGCATTTTTCCACATCAGCAGATTTCCTCTGTTCGCTTCATAGCATGTGAATACGTCACTTCTTGGGACACGAGGGCTGGACATTTCCTGCCTCATCAGGCTGCGGCCGCTCTCCATAACTCTCCCTCAGTCATTAAAAAGTACTCGCGCTCAGCGCGTTAGCATAAATACATAAATTCATAGCTTGCTAGATGAGAGCCCCTCAACGTATTGCTACTCTTCCAAACACATGCACAAACTCACGTGTGCAGAAGTCTTAAAGATTTGCTCTGCAGCAGTCCTTCCAGGGAAAAAACTCAGCGAGAGGAGCTGTTTTCTCTGGATGTCAAGCCCCTCCAGGCTCGCTTTCTTTCTAACAATCCGTTCCAAAACATCGGTTGAGGAATTGCACATAAGGATGTATGTCTTTTTGTGGAGTAGAACTAATCAATATGCCAATAAATACTCAGATGCACTGACAATGGAGATGAGGGGGATGTAAGGGAAGGATCTCTGCCAAATGTTTTGAAGTGAATCAGGAGTGGAGGCAAGAAAATGAAAAAGAGAAAGGAGCATTGTGTTTGTGTGCTTCTGTTTCTGCTTTTATATGTAAGATTTTTGCACAGTGGTAGCGCCTTAGCTCAGTAGCAGTGGAGCATGTATTGTAATCAATAGCACTTCAGCCAGAGAGCAAATCAATGGAGGCTGAGCTGTAATGGAATGCATGGTCAAGGGAGAAGCCGGCTGGATGGGTGAGTGGTGAGATAGAGAGCAAACATAAAAAGATATGAATGTAGGCCAAGAGAGACAGAGAATGAACGAGAGGTAGGAAAACACGATCAATGATTAAAGCAGAAAAAACAGGACTGAAATAAAGGAGTATACGGTATGTAGGTGGGGGCGTGTAAAAGGAAGAGAGTAAATTTAGGTATGATGCAGAAAAAAACAAAGACATTTATCAACGTAGGCAAATTCCTGCATAATTGTGATGCTTCAGTGAGCTTGTTCAAACCCCCTGTGAGGCTACAGAAAAGAAGTACAAGGAAACAGGCTCCAATGAGTTGAAAATTAACAGGAAAGAGAGATAAGAACAGAGAAAACCAAAAGAAGAAAGCAACATGGGGTAGCAAGTGCAGCCTAATGTGAATCAGTGTTTGTGTGAAAATGTGTGCTGCTGCATCCTCAGATAGTTTTATCCTTCTTTTGTTTGCTTTATAATTTGCTTTGCTAACCTGTGAACACAACCAGCATCAGTACAGTGAGGACGAGACTTCATTCTCAGTGATTGGATTAAATTTGGGGTTGGGTGAACTTCAATGGGACTTTAATGGCAGGTTTACCATTAGAACAAAAGTGGAATGATGTGCTGTATTTTAATTTAATCACCAAAATGCTCCCTGGGCCAACTCCAGTTAAATTTACCAGAACACCCTGTGATGAAAATGGCTGTGGAGCAACAAACCAACCTGTACTCAGAAAGACTCACACTGCAAATGTGAGAAGAGAAAAGTCAGACGCAGTGATGCATTCAGAAAGTGTTCAGTATTTTATCAATATCATATTGCAGCCTGATGCTGCAGCTGTTTAAGTGCATTTTTGGATGACCGCTGAGGTCAGCCCTACACATGGCAATGTCTGTGTCTGAGTAAGTAACTGTCTGAGTGAGTGACACTAATTCATAAGCCTTAGAATACAGAGTTGGGTTTGCTTGTACTGAATGCTGGCAGTGATGGCTGCCTCCGCAGTGGTAACTAGAGCCATACATACAGAGTTGCTCTATGGGCAGGGTTTAATTGTGCTGAAAGCCCTCTAATGGCTGCCTCCACTGCTCTAAATACCCAGATATCGCTTTAGCCTCTGTTTCACCAGAAGTGGGCCACACTTCTGTATGACAATGAATAACAACAACCCTATAAGCCTTTCATGTTGGGAAAGATGTTTTCACTCCTCTGCTGACCTGCTTTGGCATGACTATGCGATAGTTGAGGGGGAAAAGGGAACTTGTGTGAAAGCTGTGTGCAACGGCTCCTCATGTAAAGATTAGCTCAGAGCTAGTCACAGCAGCACTTTAATCAAAACTGGACATTTCTTTATTAAAACAAGCGAAGACAGCAACACTATGGGTAGCGCCTTAAACCACTTGACCAACCACACCCCTCAATAGTTCATTTTAATCTGAATAATAACCACTCTTATCAAAGTAACAAATTTATTTTCATTATTAATTTGTGCCATAGTATGTAGGCATCTCAAAAATGCGAAGCCCTTTTCTTAACTCATTGAGAGCCATTGACGTATCTATAAGTCAAAGTGTTTTTTCAGCGGCTGGTACAAGGGGGCGCTCTCCCACTCCCTGTGAGTAATTTTGGGGCTTCTGGGATACGTAGTCGGTACATGCAAGAGACGGTAGATCAAAGCCACAGAGATCAGAGGTGGAGACCCTGGGGTCAAAGAGCAGAGCGATCAGAGGTAATCTAAAATAAAAGTTCTAAAATAGATGCTGGAAGAAACTTTAGACTATTGCCTGAGAAATCGCTTACTCACTGAAACCGACACTAAACTTAACGACAGCGAATCCAGGGATCAGCGCGGTCATTCATCTGCCTCGGCCGGCCAAGAGGCTAAAGAATGCCGCGAGGTCTCCCCTGTACGTCGGAGAAATAAGCCAGCCGCTCGCCAGCTGGATACATACAGTGACGACACTTCAGAGACGGCCTTTTCCCACCCAGACTCTGAGGAATGGCTGCCGAGTGAGCGGAGCAGATCTTGTTCTCCGTCCCAGAGCGAAGGACGTAAATTAACGTTAGAAACCCACTGATTATTCAGACAAATTTATGGAATGAAACCATCTCTCATGCTCCTGTGATTTCAGGAGCAGACTTGAGACTTTTTCTGTTGGCAGAAGAAGAGGTAAGAACAAAATCATTCTATATTATAGATTATATATTATATATATAAAACATATATTATATTATTTCTATAATTTACAGGCAGTGCCAGGGGACACGCAAGCAGGAGAGGACGTGGGCGTACAAGGGGGTCCCGTGGAGGCCGTCCGGTTCCAGAGTGTGAATGGCATGACAGTGACTGGAAGCATTGTCATTTTTTTACAATAAAACACACAAAAAAATACTCTGTGGGTCTTGAAAGATGACTCAAAATGGCCAAAAATGCTGCCATAAGCCACTTTCCATTTTATAAAAGGGCTGGCACTCAATGAGATAAGAACAGGGAAAAAAATGCTGGAATGGGTTAAATATGGCAAAAACCGGAGGAAAGGTGGTGAAATTGGATTTAAAACGCAGAAGAAATGGATTAGAAGAAGCAAAAATTGAATAAAGATGAAAAAAAGAGGCAAGAATGGGTTAAAGTGGCAGAAATGGGTGGAAGCTATGGTGAACTGGGATTTAAAAGTGAGAATAGTGGTTTGAACTGGCAAAAATGGGTTAACTGAGGCAGAAATTGGCAGAAATTGGTTTAACTGGCAACAATGGGCATAACAAATGGTGAAATTTGATTAAAATGGGCAAAACCTGGCATTCAAAGGGGTTAATGGTGGCAATAATGGATCAATAGAGGGTGGTGAGTGGAAATAATTGGTGTAGAAGTGGCAAAACAGGCAGGAAAAGTGGGGGAAAGGGTTGAAAAGTGACAAAAATGTGTTTGAAGTTACTAAAAAAAGTTGGGAAATTTTTAAATTTTGGCAAAATTGGTGTGGCAAGTGGCAACAATGGCTAAAAAGATAAAAAAAAAAGAGCACATATAATGCAAATTTGGTGAAAACTTGAAACTAATTGTGGAAAAGCTTGTTTCAGCTGATATTGATATTAATGCTACCATGTATTAAATGCTTTTGAACTACTTCTATTGTATGCAGTAAACATTGGCATTAATGTATCTATCCATATGGGGGTTTCTAGCCATGCACTCCCTGGAAGGTTAAAGCATGCTGCTTGACTAACCCAGGAAGCATCTTTTGAGCAGAGCTCTCTCCACCAAGTAAAACTGTTTATCCATTTCATAGTCACATGGTAAAATGTATGATGAGACTGTTCCTGACTGAACTGAGGAAAATGCAGAGAGAAAAACAGATAGAGATAAACAAACAGAGCAAACGATCCACAAGACAAATCTGTGGCTGTCTTGGCCACAAATCCATCTCGATCTTTTTTCTTCTTCATGACTCTATTGCCAGTAATGATATAATAAAATAAGTGCTATGAGCAGTATGAAGGATGTATGTTAACAGACTGATCATTCAGTTCTCAAATCACTTTAACTTTGATAAAGATAATGACAGGTGTAAGGCTGGTAGATGTATTGTGGAGGGTGCACAGCAGCAGACGTTCATGCCAGTAATGACGGTAACAGTGAGAGGATTATTTGCAGGAATAAACTATCATTAGTAACCATAGATGCTGAATTACAATAAAGCAGCATAGGATGAAATATTTAAACTATAAGCCTCTTAAAACTCCACATTATGGTAATTAGATCAACTATATTTGGTGACGTTACACTGTGTGTGTATGTGTGTTGGTAATCACCCTCAACCAAACTGGCTGAAGACAAACTATCAGAAATAACTCCACACAACAAAATGTCACCAGAACAACAGAACTCTCCCTTCATAAACATCAGCCACACTTCCTCTGACTGCATTAAACACTTATTATTTGTCTGCTGATGGATGGCTCTATGTGTTCCTTTGTGTTGTGTGTGCTTTTGTGTGCAGCGCTGCTTTAATGGGGATTGATAATAATGCGTTTGTGAGTGTTTTTTGATGAGCTAAGAGATGAGAGGGTATCTCTCTCTCAGCTGCATACATATTAATAACAGCTGGGTGTTTGGAGGGAAAACTGCTGCTCTGCTGTTACAGCCTGCACACATTTACACGGATACATACTCTTACAAAGTCGAAGGCATCCAGGAGGATTTCTTGCTTTTTATTTCAATGTCAGGGTTTTTCAGTTACATATTCAATAGGGCCAGATTTCTTTTAAACAGTGATTTTTAAAGCAGCATTCAGTCTTTTTTTTCTCCTTTTGCTGAAGGTAAAATTTTAAATCACTCAGCTCAGTGGGTACAGTCATTCGTCTCTCAACCGGAAGGTCTGGGTTCAATCCCCACATCCTGCAGTCAAGTGTTGATGTGTTCTTGGCAAGAAACTCAACCCCAAATTACTCCCACTGCTCGTCAGTACTGTGTGAATGAGTATGTAGTTCTCTATGGAGTTTACACCTCAGGAGTGGCGCACCTCGCTAGCGGCTACATCACATGTTCTGTTGCTCTGATTGGCCCGTAAAGATGTGACAGACAGATCGTTCATCCAACCACCCTCCAAGTATTTTTTCAATGGCTCTACCCTTTCCTAAATGCTGTCTATGAGAGGTTTTCCAGATGAATGTGTGAAACAAATCCATCTGATGTGCCAGGTTAAAGATTATTCCAGATAAGACTGAAGTTATTAGCTCTTACTGTTGTTGTGAACCAGGTAACCTGGAGCTCTTAGAGTCTTTAATACCCCATACCACTCGCTGGCCAAGCACACTGCCAATGCAGAGTGGCCCCCACTAGCCAAAGGCAGGACATGCTGGATTGTTTACAATGGAGACACTCATGATGATGAGGTTCTGCTGGAAATAATTCTCATCAAACGGCAGAACTTATGAAGTTTCTTCGAGAGCCAAACAGAAAAAGGCTCTCTCTCCTTTGTGTATCCTCTCCCCAGAGACTCGACTTCTCCCAGTATTCTGTAGTGTTATTCTCCAACTCTGTTTATGATCTCTTTTTTTTTGGGCCTTCTTGGTTGAAAGGGGTGTTTCTGTGAGCCTTTATTTCCCCCCATGTGAGGCTGAAATTCTCTGCTGTAAGTGTGAAGGATTCAGAGCATTATATTGAAGTGATTTTAAACCTAACTGACCATGTTCTTGTTGTTCATGTGTGACGATCAGATCCATTGTTATGTGTTCAGCTGCTGAGAACAGCAGAGGAGTTAACTTCTAGAAGTCTGAAGTTAGGCACTACATTGTGGTGTTATTCAGTAATGTTACACTAAGGTCAGTATCTGAATCTGTTGTTCTTGATGGGCTTGACTGTATCGTGTTTTTTGCTCCAAGCATATTCTTGGAGCATTCAGTATCTTTGAGCTTAATCTAGAAAATGTTTGTACATTATCTGTCATTGTTTTGGGTTGTTGCCATGAGCAAACATTTGCATTAAGAAAGCATCTTTACCACTTGTGTTGATGAGGCTAATTAAATCTTGAGAAATATTCATATGGTAGCGCTGCAGTGATGGTTGTCCTTCTGGATCTTGTCCCATCTCCACGCAGGAGTTTTGGAGCTCCATCAGAGTGACCATCAAGTTCTTGGCCACCTCTCTTACTGAGTCCCTTCTCCCCTGATTGCTCAATTAGGCCAGGCGAGCAGCTCTTGAAAGAGTCCTGGGTGTGCCAAACTTCTTCCATTTGAGAATAATGGAGGCTTATTTGCATAATCAGCTGTGGGGCCTTCTATGGAGAGTGGAGTGCCTTTCCAAATCATGTCCAATCAATTTAATTTAGCACAGGCGGACTCCAATCAAGATGTAGAAACATCTCCACAGGGATCCAGAGAAATGGGAGGAACCTGAGCTACATTTTTAAGTGTTTTTGGAAAGGGTCTGAGTACTTAAGTCAATGTGATTTAAACTGGTTGGTTTGAGCCACATGCAGGTTGCTTTTCAGCCAGATGTGGCCCACGTGCCACTGGTTGAACTACCCGGTTTTCTGTTATTTTGTCAAACATACATTCATATGAAGATGCATAAACACAGCCAGGCAAGTATATTCCTTTTTTCCTCTCTTCCCACACACACAAACATACACATAGGCTTGTATCTGCTCTCTCTGGGTCTGATAAACTTGCTTATGACAGCTAATAACTCCCATATTCCCCCCGGTCTTAATTAGGGCCAGTTATTACACTGTTTGATGCTCTCTCTCTCTCTCTCCCTGTCTCTCACCCACTCTCTGTCTCTCCCCTCTCTTGTTTTCTCCTTGCTCTCCTCTCACACTGTTGCACAGCTTGATTCCTACGTGGCTGTCGAGTGTAAAATGTGAAGAGGACGGAGGGAGTACGACTCCGCTCTCTGCCTCTCTGCTGGAGGTCTCTGCAACCAGTCTGCATCCCACACACATCATCGACACACAAGCACACACATAATTGCTATTCCTCGCTTCTTTCTCTTTTGCATTTTGGTGCTTTTGCTCTTTTTTTTTACTTTCATGCAGTTTGTACTCAAGCTGCTTTTTCTTGTTGCAGTTCAAAGTTTTGCATGCTAAGATAGACGGGGGAGAAAGACAGCGAGAACGGGGCTTGAACCCACAACATGACGTGTGTCAGGATGCTCCTTTTATCACCAAATGGTATGTTTGATGGGTGGAAAAACAGAAAAAAACGTGCAACAGGAGAGCTTCTAGAAACAAGTGGAACTGATAAATAAGACAGTGCTCTTTGGAGGAGGGCATGGAAAAATCTAGAAGAAAAACAAGAAACTTCTTTTTAATGCAAAGGTTTAAAAAGAGTTTTACACATTCATGTTCTTTAAAAGTGGAAAAAAATAAGCATAGAGTGGGGGAAAGTGGCATAAATGAATAGAAACAGTGGTGAAAAGGGGATGAAAAAGCCCTTTTTTCACTGATCCAGCACATGTGCATTAATATCATCAATAAATCATGATTGTGGAGGACTCATTCACTGGGTTTCTGTGTTAAAAAAGGTCCTGAAAATGATTTTTGTTGATAAATCTAATTGATTTTGACTTATGCTGTATAAATACAAATGAAAAGATAGAACTACACCACTTTGCAATCAAGACCGAAAAGTAAATGTATTTTTCAATAATAGATGATAATTGATTAACCACAAAAAACAAACATGACATATAAGTAACAATTCCTATCCTTGACATCAGTGGTAAGTCTATTTTTTAAAGTTGGAAATGTGTTTTACATGGTGTACTAAGTTCAGAGTGTGTTTTTTAAATCTCGCTTAAGAACATGCCAGCATAATAAAGTTTTTTTTTTTTATATATATATATTTTCATTACTTATTGATAAAAAATGTTTACAAATCATTAGTCCTTCAGTGTCAGGGTTATAAAACAGCTGCCATTATCTTTAATTTAAAAACCTTTAGATATCTAAAGTCAGAAATTAACAGTTTAACCTCTCTTTTTATGTTTTAAAAGATTGGGCGCATGCTTCAGGGATTTCAGTTTTCCTAAAAAGAGTTAAAATAATGACAGTTATTTGAAACTGCCTTCAACTATGACCTCAAATTCAGAGCGCTTTGTGCTGCTTGGTTTTAAAAATTTCTAGGTTCCTCGATCACAACTGTTTCAAATTGCTCTGTTTGTCTGATATTTGCTTTAATTCAAGGAAAGACCACCAAGATGATAATGTAAAGGAGTCATGTCCTGACCAGTACTGGGAGTAGCCTGCATCATGGTTTTATGATTCTTGAGTCCAAGTCACAGTGGCGCTGCAGCCATGGTGTCGCATCCATGGCTACTCCTGCTCGTGGCAGCACCCCTTTGCACATGGCAACAGTGTGTCAACAGTCAAACTCCCCACCAGCCTCTGCTGAGCTGGGCTCTTGATGCCAGAGTCGAGAGTCTGCTCAGGGCTAACGTCACCAGGTAGGAGAGGAGTTCTTCTTCTACGCTTTCAACTCGGCAGCCGAGATGAACATAACAGTGCTTGGATACTTGGAAAAGAGCTGTTGCCTCATCCAAGCGCGTCTGTCTGCTGCCAGTGTGGGTTTCTACATGGAAAATAATGGGGGCGATCTTTTGGAAGCACGTTGGATAGCATCGGCATGTTTTGGGCTCTTTTCTGCTACATGTACCTAGAGGGTCTAAAGCCCAAAACACTCGGCGACGTCTGACCAGGTCCAAACATTTTCCCCCATTGAACTAACCTGCTCTGGCAGTGACTGGGCGTTAGTGATGGGTCAAAAGCTGTGGCTCTGAGAGCCCATGCTTTGCTGTGAATCAGAAGAGCCGGCTCGCACAGAGTGAGAGCCGGCTCCCAGTTTTTTTTCCTCTCGTTGCTTAGCTCTCATAGTGCTCAGCCCCAGCTCTGGTCAGAACTTTGTTTGATTGGCCAGCATGGCGGCCATGTGGCCAATCACATGTGAGGATAAATGATTATACCATTATGTGAAAACAGAGAAGGCATTTTAACCCTTTACCTACTGACCCAGCACCGGCGCTGTTTCATATGTCCGGAGTATTATTATGGGAACTCTGTCAAAGTTTGTCCAATCAGAAAAATTTCAACGGTGTTGGAAAGCTGAGAATTGTTGGCATGCAGACATATATGGTTCATTGCAGTACTCACAACCATATGACGTGGGCATCAATAGCAAAACACCAGAATTATTGCGAGACCGCTACACGGATTCTCAACACTGTAACTCCTCGAAAGTTTGCTCAATCCAAAAAATTTCAACGCTGACAGAGAGCTGAGAATCTGTGCTTTCCAGTAATATATGATGTGTGGTATATGTATTAAAGTTATGTCAAACAGCACAGTGAAAATGGCAGCTTTGGCAGAAGACGAGTGAGAAAAGGAGAGTGAAGGAAGAGAGTAAAAGGAGAGCGAGTGAGAGTGGTGTTTTGTTCTCAAAAAATAGCGTTAGATAGTGGCATTTGTGCGTGTCTGTCATGTGCAATAACAATATGTTACTTCAGAATGTTGAGAATGAATTTTTCCAATTTATTGGCACAAATTGTTGCCTATGTACAATACAATACAAGAACTTTATTTATCTTTGAAGGGAAATTCAATATATATGTATATTGTATATAATGTATATACAATGTACAATATACTATATACAATGTATATAGTTATCTTTTGCACACGTGTTTTGACTCAGTAGGTAAAGGGTTAACGATCACTTTCACAGAAAACTCTCACGCAGCCGCCATTCTTTGCTGCTGCAGTGGCTCCTTGTGCTCTAAAAATGGTAGCTTGTGCATGCAGTGTTTTCTGGCAGCGAAGAAGAATTGATTTCTGATTTATAGCGCTAACAGTTAGCATGGCTAAAGTAGCAAAATATAGAGCTAAACCAGACAGTATAAGCTTGTACTCTCCGATAACAATACCTGCATTTTAAGCAGTATCGGACATATTTCCGATACTGGTATTGGAATCAAAACAACCCTAATTTCCACCATGTGTTTTCCTGAGACAGCAGCTGTTTTTGTATTTCTCAGCAGCTGTAGTAGCAGCTCTGTTTTAGGGCACTGAATCAGAAATTTAGCGCCATCTTCCATTCGAGGGGTAGAATAAGTGGGAGGCCTCGGCTGCTGGTAAAATACCGATGCTAGAATTGTTTTTCATTTACAGGGAGGTGGGCTCTCAGCTCTGGTATCAAGGGCCTTGCCAAGCAGGGTCTGGTGGTGAGTTTGACTGTTGGTGTGCTGCTGCCGGTGTGTGCGGGGGCGGCCATAGAGGCACGTGCAACACAGTGATGCAGCACCGATGTGTTTTAAACTTAAGGCAAATTTCCATCTTTGATCAACGATAAAGACTGACTCGATTAAATTCTGCTCTTTTCTGTTCTGTTTTATTCTAGAGCTGGTACGTCCTGTAGGATGTTGAGCATTAAACAAAATACACAAACCAAACAATGTTAATTCAACACAGTAAGGGAAAACATATCCTGATTTAAAATCATAAAATAAATGCAACAGGAAAAAAAAAAAAAATTGCATCCTGTTGTAATGCATCATATTTATGATTTGTAAGGTGTGTGGTCACAAAGTTGTTAAAGGAACAGTGTGTAGCATCCGGCACAGGGGTCAGCAACCTGTGGCTCTGACTTTTTGCTCCTCCCAAGTGGCTCTCTGCAGCTGTGCCAGCAAAATTAAATAAAAGACATTCATTTTTTTACTTTAAAAAGAAATACTTTTCAAATTCTCTGTTGAAAGAGTATTGGATATTTTATCCAGCTTTTATGCAGCTTTTTTCCTTCTTTTCTAACTTTAGTTTTAAAAATATCTTGTCATCTTAAATGTGCTGATGATGATCTACATTTCTTTGGTGTGTATTGAATGTAAGCTACAGTGTAGGAGCATTTGTGTTGTAAAAGATGAGATTGTTGATGTTTGTGCTGAAAATGACATCTATGTTAATGTGGCGCTGTCCGTGGTGCTGACTGACATCTATCACTTAAAGAGTGACGGAGAGAGAAAGGCTGTAAACTGATCATTCAACTCTCTCATGGATATTCTGAGTGATTATCCTGGTTGCTCCGTTTATTGTTTACCAGCGGTTAGCAAACACTTGCTACCAGCTGGATTGGGGTGAGGATACCAACATGAAATTTTCTTCAATTTAAAAAAAAATATATTCAAAAATGGAATTATTAAAAAAATAATATGATAATATGCAGAATAAACTGCATTCACAAACATTCTTAGCGTATTTTTCACCATATGCATATTCTAGAAAAGGAAGAGAAATCTCCGTAGAGTGGAACGAACCAAAGACCAGGGTTTCAATCAGTGGTAGTTTGATTAATGAGTGACCTCATGTATTATGCACAAATTATCCCTGGTCTCAACATGATGTCATGATCTGAGAGGAGAGCATGTAGTGAGACTCCAAACATCAAATATTCATCACACACATAGAAATACACACATAGATACTCCATGTTACAGCCTTCTAACTGGCTGTTTTGAGTGCTGTAGTCAAAAATTGGAAGGATGACTCAGATTTCTTAATTTAATACACATGAGGAGAAATTTTGACATACATAAAGTGATCTGTTGAAATATCCTCCTCTCTAAAAGATGAAGTTTTGGTGAGCTATTCATAGCTTTACAGTCATTGAACTGCCTCCTGTGGGGTAAGAAAGGCTTCCTGCTGGGGAAGTCATGGTCTCCACCACCTACATTTTTAGCCAGGTTTGTTTTTACTGTCTTGACTGTTAGGAAGTTGTTCCTCTGGATGCACGGATGGGAAGACAAGCCTGGGTGATACTTCTACAGAAGGCCATCAGAGAAAGAAAAGAGAGGAGCAGATAGAGGATGAATGCTGTTAGACGCTCTGCTGTCTGTGTAGGTTATAATAGACAGTAGCAGTGAACAGACTACTGCCAATCCTGACGTCAAATAATGTGTAAACTTGATCAAACTACAGCTGACTGTAACCAACATTACAGCACCAGAACACTGACTGACAGCTGACAGTGATCCTCACAAACATAAATACCTAATGATAGCTCATGAACACTAACATAAATGATAACACTGGCCTTCACTTCCTATTGACCCAAACACATCATGAATATTAGGGATGAACAATTTTGAAAGTAAAAATTAAACCGTGATTCAACTCAGAATGCAAATTCATCAATCATTTTATTGAAGAGAAGGATTTTGTCAATTTGTTTTTTGATAAAAAAAAAAATCTGGATCTACAGTAGTGCTGCAAGCTGCACTGAGGGGTCCTCGCACCTCAGAGCATGCTGGGGAGTTTGGCAACTGCAGGTGTGATGCCACTGCTGGGCGTGGGTAAACTGTTCTGCAGCACAGTGGGAGATAAATAGATCCTACCAGAACTATCATTACATCAAAATTAATGAGCATGCTGCACGTTAGCTGTCAACACTACTGTAGGTGGCAGTAAGGCGAAGCAGGATGCAAATATATAGATGAGATGAGAGCAGAACTGGTATCACATGAAATGTATAGAAGACTGGATATTAGAGTCGTTACTGGCTTCTTTCAGTGGGTGGCGCTACAGCAAAATCATAAAAGCAACTTCTGAATGTGTAGTGGGGCAAACCTTGATGATACATGTCAAATTGAAATGAAACTAATTGTTTTAATAGATTTAGGAGGGGAAAATAAGATTGCCCTTTGGTTCTCACAACTCGAGATCTCCATCTTGTCAAGAGTCAAAAAAATAAAAATAAAAATAAAAACGGAAGTCAATCACATAAAATTCCTGCTTGGAATTTTTTTTAACAGTGAGACTGGTAAAATGGTCAAATTTTACCCTTCATTTTCTCACTTACTGGTTATATTTTTAAGACAGTAATTATGTTTTTTGTTTGTCTGGACATTTATACATTTGTGTACTGATTTTCATACTGTACATGAATCCCAAATTGTAAGGAGAGGCCCCCAAAAAGGATGTTTTTGTTTTGTGTATTTAATTTGATTTGATTTAATTTAATATTTTTTTATTTTATTTTATTTTTTATTTATTTATTATTTTTTGATGCACATAAACCACCAACACAAGTAATTATTTGACAGGACTGATATACCAGCAAAGTTTGGTGAGTTTTAAAGTATGTTCAGGTCCCCAAATTAGGAATTCATTTAAGCAAAAAATAATAACACCTCATCACACCTCATACATCAGAGTCCACACTCCAAGTGTGGTGCTCTGCCCTAGAAATTAAAAAAGTAGCAATTTTTGCAAAATGTATTAAAAAGTACTGCAATTAATTTTGTAGACTTCCATTCGAGCAGCAGTGTTACCTCCAATTTCCACATACTCCGCCTGTGCCGTGATCCACTTGCAAAGAACACTAAAGAGCAAATCTGGTCAATCTTTACAATTCCAATGCACACGCTCCAGTCCCTCTCAAGCATGTCCCAAAAATACCACCTGGCTCAGATATACGGCAGGTCTTTTTTCAGTGCTGGCTGCTGCCAAGCTGCGTCAATCCATGTAGAGCACATAGATCCAAACAGCTGGAAAAACATACAAAACATCTGGTCAGGTTAAAAAAAACACAATGTACAGAGTCTTGATAGTGAATTATCATTTTATCAATGTTACATCTCCTCCTGTGGAAGAAGTAAGAGGTCACTGGGAGGTCAGAGGGTCACAGAGCTTCTGTGGCAGTACTGATGAAGGAAAGTTTTCTTTAGTGGTGGTAGCAAACATGAACTTCTTAACTTCATTACACACTCATCCATGGCCAAAGCAATAAAATCATGGAATCATGTAAACGAAAGACAATAATGTGCTGTAAATACACTATTCTCACATGAACTTGTAGTTCTCCTGTGATTTTGTGATGTCAAGTCTTGGGCTGCACGGTGCTCCAGAAATGCTTCCAGTGTGCGGGGTCATACCATAGGTTGGCACAATGCACCATAAACCAGAATGCATCACTGGTGGAGCATGTGGAATTTGGGGGTTAGGGAGAAAGGATTTCCTCTACTGTAGATATCTGGCATAAAGATCACTGAAGATAGGTAAAACTTATCTGATTTTGGTGATTTGAATAGTGTCCCTGTGCTGTATCATGGCCTAAACTGACAAAAACATACAGGTTTAATTAATAGCTCTTTATTCCTACATGGCGGCTCCACAAAGTGCTCAACAGTAGCTGCCACTTTTTTACAAGGTTACATTTTGGACTTTTGGCCTTAATCTTAACAGGACAGGTGAAGAGACAGGAAATGTGGGGGAAGGAATGCACAAAACAGAGCTGGGACAGTGAACATATCCTGCAACCAGTGCATTAAGGACCAAAGCCTCTGTATGGCACTCCATCTGAGCCAAACTGCAACAACTGTTCAGGTCATGTGACTGAAAGCTAAGACCTGAAGCTTTCTTTCTGTGAAGCAAAGGGCAGATTGTCCAACTTTTTATGGTTCGTAACTTGTGACTATAAGTCACTGCCGTTAAGTTTTGGTAAGGACGTCATCGCCAGGTCAGCAGATGGCCCTGCTGAGCGACTCACTCACTCTGAAACAATCACATTATTGTGCCTTTTCACGCTGAGACTATAACCTTTTTAGGAGAAACTTGAAGCCATATTTATAGTGAATATCATGCACAACGACCCAAAATAAGTGCAGAATACAAAATGAACAGAGATAGTGAAGTTGGGATTTATCTCCCTGTCTCTCCTTTTTTTTCTGGGAGTCTTACTTGCGGCTATTTCATGATAGATGGAGCGTGCAGTCCCAGGTTTTAATTTTTAATAAGTCAGAATGGCTTCAGTGTGCATCCAGCTAACTCCATCCAAGAGGGCAAGCTGCCTGCCAACTGAGTGGAGATAAAATTTTCTGGACTTGTTTATTTGAGTTGACTGCAGAGCTGATCTCTCTAAGCCTTGTGCAGGGGAAAAAATCCATACAGGACTCATGGCTGTGGTGTCTCTTATCCAGTTTGCCAATTCAGTGGTTTTAATTTCTGCCTTAAAGTTGAAAGTGCCAATTAGGGGGGATATCATTAGTGCTTTTCCATAGTTGCAGGCTAAATTGAATGGGTTGTAATTGTGTGTCACTGAAGTCAATGAGGTTGTAAGCTGTGACACAGATGGATCGTGGCACAGTAGGCTGTAGCCTACATTAAGGCTGACAGGCAACGCTTCTATTCAAAGGACATGCAAGGGGATCGCTGCGGTTGCAGCAGAAACCTGTCTGAATTCAGAGGCTGCTTTAGATGTGATATTTTCGAGGATAATGATGCTGTAATGCAAGATGCATTTCAATTGGATTTACAGACTCTGGAGATGTGGAGTTTTATACGTACAGTGGACCCAGGAAGAATCCAGACCCCCTTCACTCTTTTCAGTACTGTTATATTGAAGCCTGATTTCACAGTTTTTTTTTTCTTTGCATTAATCTACACTCAGTCATGACAAAGTAAAAACAGAATTTTAGACATTTCTGCAAATTTATGAAAAATAAAAAAACTTAAATATCACACTGACATAAGTATTCAGACCCTTTGCAACAACACTTGTAGTTTAGCTCAGGTTCCTCCCATTTCTCTGATCTTTGCTGAGATGTTTCTACGCCTTGACTGGAGTCCACCCATGGTAAATTAAATGAACATGGACATAATTTGAAAGGACACACATCTCTCTATAGAAGGCCTCACAGCTGACAGTGCATACCAGAGCAAAAACCAAGCCATGAGGTAAAAAGAAATGCCTGCAGAGCTCAGAGACAGGATTGTTGACAGGCACAGATCAGGGGAAGGATACAAAAAAGGCCATCCATAATTCAACAAATGCAAGAGGTTTGGCACAACCAGCGCTCTCCCAAGAGCGAGTCTCCCAGCAGAACTGAGTATTCTAGGAGAAGGGCCCTAGTAAGAGAGGTGACCAAGAACCTGATGGTCACTCTGGCTGAGCTCCAGAGTAGTGAAGGGAATTCAGACTCTTTTTAGTAATCTGGGTCATTTGGCTCAGCTCTGCAGGAAGAGCCAGCTCTTTCAGCTTTCAAACATCTCTTCATTTGAGTGCCAGTTCTGCTTCATTTTACCTGCCAAATTAGGCAATGTGAAGACGTATGACTAATATGTGCGCTGGTATTTTCCTCCTACTATGCTAAGTTTTTTTTAAATAAATCAAAAAGTCATGCAATTATTTTCTGGCTGCACACCTCTACTATGGGCGACCTCGACCACGGGGCGGGAAGTGACATACATAACCCAAGCCATAACCAGAATAACATACTGAATGACATGTATTCTGCTTATTGTCAGAGGGTTACAGTAATAGGCTTCTTTTCACCACAGCAGAATTTTATTATTCAAAATCAAAATTATACTGAGGGGGATAGATTTAAATTTAACACACCACAAGTTAAGAAAAACCCATAGAGGGTTAGGTTTAGGCAATATGACCTTAAAGGTTAGGGTAAGGGGGAGGAGGTAAAATTCAAAGTAACACACAACAAACTAAGGGAAGAAAAAATGGATTAGTAGCAGGACCAGGTCCGTGGTTTTCCAGCAGAATTGGGCTACTTTTTACGTACTTCTGTGGGTAATTTTTTATGTCCGCGGGTTGAGCAGACCCATTTTTGATCTCTTGTAGTTGTGTAAGTGTGACAAGTTAAAAAGTTCTGTATAAATAAGTTAGGATAAAAACAAGTTCATGATATGCAAGATTATTTAAATAGTTGATTTAGTTTAAGAACATGATATACAGTTGCTAGAAAAAGTATGTGAACCCTTTGAGATTTCTTGGATTTCTGCATAAATTGGTCATAAATGTGTTCCGATCTTCATCTAAGTCACAACAATAGACAAACACAGTCTCCTTAAACTAATACTGTGGAAAAAATAATATGTTTTCATGTTTTTATTGATCAAACCATGTAAAAATTAACAGTGCAGGGTGGAAAAATTATGTGAACCCCTAGGCTAATGACTTCTCCAAGACCTAATTGGAGCCAGGAGTCAGCCAACCTGGAGTCTGATCAATGTGATGAGATTGGATGTGTTGGTTAAAGCTGCCCTGCCCTATAAAAAACACACATCAGTGTTGAATTTGCTGTTCTCAAGAAGCATTGCCTGATGTGAACCATGCCTGGCACAAAAGAGCTCTCAGAAGACCTACCATCAAGAATTGTTGACATGCATGAAGCTGGAAAGGGTTACAAAGTATCTCTAAAAGCCTTGATGTTCATGTGTCCACAGTAAGACAGACTGTCTACAAATGGAGAAAGTTCAGCACTGTTGCTACTCTCCCTAGGCGTGGTCGTCCTGTAAAGATGACTGCAAGAGCACAGCGCAGAATGCTCAATGAGGTGAAGAAGAATCCTAGAGTGTCAGCTAAAGACTTACAGAAATCTCTGGCACATGCCAACATTTGTGTTGACAAATCTACAATAAGTAAAACATTAAACAAGAATGGAGTTCATGGGAGGACACCACGGAGGAAGCCACTGCTGTCCAAAAACACATTGCTGCAGGTTTGAAGTTTGCAAAAGAGCACCTGGATGTTCCACAGCACTACTGGCAAAATATTCTGTCCATAGATGAAACCAAAAATGAGTTGTTTGGAAGGAACACACAACACTATGTGTGGAGAAAAAAAGGCACAGCACACCAACATCAAAACCTCATCCCAACTGTGAAATATGGTGGAGGGGCCATCATGGTTTGGGGCTGCTTTGCTGCCTCAGGGCCTGGACGGATTGCTGTCATTGATGGAAAAATGAATTCCCAATTTTATCAGGACATTTTGCAGGAAAACTTAAGACCATCTGTCCACCATCTGAAGCTCAACAGAGGATGGGTGATGCAACAGGACAACGACCCAAAGCATAGAAGTAAATCAACAACAGAATGGCTTCAACAGAAGAAAATACGCCTTCTGGAGCGGCCCAGTCAGAGTCCTGACCTCAACTCGATTGATATGCTGTGGCATGACCTCAAGAGAGCGATTCACACAGACATCCCAAGAATATTGCTGAACTGAAACAGTTTTGTAAAGAGGAATGGTCCAAAATTCCTCCTGACCACTGTGCAGGTCTGATCTGTAACTACAGGAAATGTTTGGTTGAGGTTATTGCTGCCATAGGAGGGTCAACCAGTTATTAAATCCAAAGGTTCACATACTTTTTCCACCCTGCACTGTGAATGTTTACATGTTTTGTTCAATAAAAACATGAAAACATATCATTTTTTGTGCAGTATTAGTTTAAGCAGACTGTGTTTGTCTATTGTTGTCAATTAGATGAAGATCAGAACACATTTGATGACCAATTTATGCAGAAATCCAAGAAATCCCAAAGGGTTCACATACTTTTCTAGCGACTGTATGTACAAAAACAGTTCAGTTAAAGTGACTAAAAATATTAAAAACATTTAAAATACATTTAAAATAAATTTGATGTTACAAGAAATAGTTTAAGTACTTTAAAGACAGTTTAAAATACATTATTTACCTCCTTCTTTAATGTTAAAAGTGAGCTTTAGTAATGTTTACCTTTGCTCTACTCAGTAGGCTGAGCTAAGATCATCTGTGATCGATTGCTTTTGCCTCACAGAAACTCTAGGGGGATACGGAGTCTCCTCCTCATTCTACTAAACGCTCTTGATGAGGAAACGGCACAGAATCACTCTCGTGATTATTTCTCCCCTTTTTCAGGTATGTTACGGTCAAAAGTACAGCTAACAAGTCCAAAATAACTTTCTAACATGTTTAGAGTTTTGCGACAATGTTGTTGTAATGTTTTGAGTAAGTTTAAGTCGTGTTTTGTGAAGAGTAATTTTGCTAGTAAGCGAGCCCCTGCTCAGAGCTGCAGGATGACCCGTAGCTGCGTTGCGTGTAGCGTGGGCTGTGTTGTTCTTCTGATGCAGAAACGTGTTGCAAAGATGTTTGTTTTATATGTGTTTTTATTTATGCATTTAGCATTAGTTTGAGAAAGAACATTTGCTTTTGAAGCACTTAAGATTTATTTTTGGCTTAAAAAAGAGAACTAAGGAAATAATTTCTTACAGTTAAAACTGTTTATCTTTTCTGCTTTAACAAAACTATGAGTATTACCTACCTCTACTTCTTCCTCTGATGTAAGAAGCATTGTAAATGCATGTTTTGTAAAATGTTTATTATTTATAAATGGGTTAAAATTCTGCTAAACGCTCTTGATGAGGAAACAGCACAGAATCACTCCTGTGATTATTTCTCCCCTTTTTCAGGGGTGTGACATAAGTAATATCCAAAGCAGAATCAATTACTTTATTTACCCTTAATTGCAACTAAATCAACCAGCAGAGAAGCAGGAAAACAAAGAGCATGGCACACAACCAAAGATCTGCTATGCAACCCTGGCACGTAGACATACAGAAGCAGCACACCTGCACACACACAAGCAGTACATGTGGTGTTGCAGAGGCTTTAATGGCTTATGTTCATTTTCAGCATTGGTCTTGGTTTTGGGCTAGTTTTTATCAGTCTTTGGGCTATATTTGTCAGCCAGACTTGGCAACTCTAATTAGTAGGTCACTCCCCACCCAATGGCTGAGGTCACCCGTGGGGGACAGATGAGTCCAAAACGTCTCACCATAGAGGTCTGCAATCAGATCATCTCATTATTTTTGAAACTATCCTATAATCCTGAAAACACCTTGTTACCCACAAGGTGTTTCATCTGACTGAGATCAGATCTGCTCACGGGCTGGGCTGTATGACACACCTGATATAAAACAATGTTTGGTGTGCCTGTGGAAAACTCATCCCTACTGGTCAATCAGACAACACTCAGACACACATACTATACAATAATGTTTTAAATGTTGAAAATTAGAATGATATGGATGTAGGATGTCTCTCATACAGCATCCAGGTCCTATCATTTACATGAAAGAGACGGCTCGTTCAAAAATCAGACATCACTACTCCAGAGATCCTGTGTGGACATGGGACAAAGTTCCAGAAGGACAACCATCACTGCAGCCCTCCACTAACCTGGGCTTTATAGCAGCTTGGAGCTTGGAGTTTTTTGCAAACTCCAAGCAGGCCTTTTTTTTTTTTTTTTTTTTTGCACTGAGGAGAGACTTCCATCTAGCCACTCTGCCATGAAGCCCATACTGGTGGAGGGGCTGCAGTGATGGTTGTCCATCTGGAACTTGTCCCATCTCCACACAGGATCTCTGGAGCTCAGTCAGAGTGACCATCAGGTTCTTGGTCACCTCTCTTACTGAGACCATTCTCCCCAGAATGCTCAGTTTGGTCGAGTTAACAGCTCTTTGATGTGTCCTGGTTGTGCCTAACTTGTTTTTTCGTCTCTGAGCACTGCAGGCAGTTCCTTCGACCTCACTGCTTGGTTTTTGCTCTGATGTCGTTGTGAGCTGTGAGGCCTTCTATGGAGAGGTGTGTGCCTTTCCAAATCATGTCTAGTCAATTTAATGTACCACAGATGGGCTCCAATCAAGGTGTAGAAACACAGAGAGTTCCAACTGTTTTTGCAAAAGCTTTGAATAGTTGCGTCACTGCGATATTTCATTGTCCTTTATTCTAAAGTCAACTGGACTTCTTTACGCACATGCCGTCTTGGACATTGGAACGTCTTCATTTATAAAGCCTTATAAAGGACTACCTTTCTTCTCTGTTGATCATGAAGGATAGATTGCACAACTAGTGTTCGTTTGACTTTGTGCAATACATTGCTCCCAAAGTCCGAACTGAGCTGAGAAAGAAGGCTTTCAGGTTCTCTGCTCCCTCTGTGTGGAATAATCTGCAGACTGAATTTAAACTGCAGAACCTTGTGTCTGAATGTTTTTAAATATTTAGTGAAAACTCTTGGAATCAAACTGTCTGTATGCAACTGTTGAAGCTGATGTTTTATTATTACTGTACCTGTTGTTTATTATGAACTGCGTGAGTTTGAGTGTGTTTGATTATGAAACTGTACTGCTGCCATTCTTGGCCAGGTCTCCCTTGAAAAACAGATCTGTGATCTCAGTGGGACTAGCCTGGTTAAATAAATCCTACTTTTTTTTTTTTTTTAATCTCCAAAAATCTCTAAAATTCTTTTTTAACTTTGTGATGATGGGGCTGAATGAACAGTACTGTGCAGAAGTTTTAGGCATGTAGAGCACTAACAGTTCTTCACAGGTCCTGATGTTCTACAACCCCGGGCTGAAGAGAGGAGGGAGGGCAGCCAGAGTCAGTGTCAACACGTTTGACACGTACGTGTGTCGCTCAGCAGCCAAGGTCGAGCTTAACAGCATTTTTTTTGTCCGGGTCTTTGCACCCCTGGTAATACGCCCAGCAACCACCAACAGTTTTCAGGTGCTTAGACTATACACACGACAACCAGGGGGTTGTAGCAACCCTCCTACCCACCCTAACAGTACCCTAGGCTATGTTTAAGCACCACATCTACCCATAACTCCACCCTAAAGCTGTGGTTTTTGTTTTTATCAGATTATTTTCCCATGCCCTTGGTAATGTACAAAGACATCCAGAGCATGACCTGGGTTGTGTAAATCCTCCTTCCTGCCCAATGGGGCCCTCAGGTGGGCATACTCGCCATTACACACCTTATTTCAGCCTCAAATTTTGGCCCAAACATGCCTAAAACTTATGCATGGTATTAATGAAAATAAAAATATGTTGGGGGTTTTTTGGACTGTAGCTTTAGGCTGCAACATAACAACACTGACAAAAATGAATGGGGTCCAGATAGTTTCTGGATAAACTGGATGTAAAAAATAAGAAATCAGGAAGGGGGGAAACGCTTTTTGTTTTCTTTTAAATCAAGGTTTCTCTGACTCTTCTTTGCAGAAACTTTGCATAACCATTCCCAGAGAGTCCGTGCAACGTGAAGGACACTGATAATGACTGCACACCTTTCGCTCCCATTTGAAAACAACCACCGTGGTCCGTAGAGCCACAAAAACAACTCCTACAAACCAGTGAGGAGAAGGTCTATTCTACCCAAACCTCCAGCATCAGAGGGTTCATCTCTGCCTCAGGTCTCCTACTGCTGCAAAACTTTTTAACTACCTCTTTGACCTTTACTAGAAAAACTATTAGGCCCTAGAGCGTTGCATCATATCTTGCAATGTTCCTTCCACCATTGCAGAATATCCCCAGTCAGGCACATGATGAGGTAGTGTTCACAAACATCAGTCATAACAAAGCTGTAATCAATTGGTTATGGGTGTTGTGTTTGGATGCTTTGTTAGGGCTGTAGATGGACTGTGACCTTATGGTGATTGACTGTATGTGAATCACATAAACATCTAATTCATAGTGCTTACAGTCAGCGCTGGGCGGCTGTGGGTTACCATAACTTTCCCTGACAGCAGACACACACACATGAGCACACACTCATGAATCTCTTAGAGACTTAAGCCTGTACGCCTCATCGACTCACCATTAAAAGAAAGAGCCTTCATTAGTCAGGACGTCCCTCCTAAAAGGGTACCATTTGTGTGCATGAGCTTGACTGTATCAAAGGATTGTTGTCTAAGACATACGCATCTAACCATCCAAACGCTGTGGCACAACTCGCACCCATGGAGGCGTATTCATTAGCCGGGGGGGGGGGCATTCCCCGGCACTTGGAAACTCAGCGGAGCATTCATCGCCACGGCTGGATGTAGAAAATCAAAACATATTGGGTGAGATTCAGACGAACAGAATGGATGAATGCAAGCAGAACATTAAGGAGCATCCACGAGCAGAGCGTTAGCGAGAGACAGTCAGCGTGGGTCAGGGACAAACAGGGACGGAAATGAATCCAGGCAGAAAGATCCGGCGTTTTCCAGGCCAGATATTTTACAACAGGAAAGATGAATAATGACAGAGACCATGTTCAGTGGATTGAGTAGAATGTAATGGTGTCAAGGAGTGATTCTCTCTCACTGGTTTCTGCTTCTAAATTAGAGCCTTCACTTTATTATGTTTTACCTTGTAGTAGCTGAAATATCAGCCGTCTCTGCTTTCCTTGATAAATAAAAAGTGAACAAAAGCAATGAACTGAAAACACTTGGCTCTGATTCTAAATGATCTCTTGTGTTTTTACCTTGGAATGATTTGTGTTTACTGTGTAAAGCAGGTAGAGGTGGAAAAAGAACACGAAGCGAAGATTAAAATTTACTAAAGTACAAGTAGTGATTTATAAATCTACTCAAGTAAAAGTAAAAAGTATGTAGAGTTTACATTACCATTACCATCAACATTTCAAGAAATAAAGGCTTGAAATATTTGACTTTAGGTGTAATGAGGCTTTATAATATATGGGTTTCACTTTCTGAAATGAGTGACAAAATGTATTGAACTTTTTATGATATTCTAGTTTTTTGAGATGCACCAGTACGTAGCGACTGAGGGGGTAGAACAAGAGAACAGATCTCTCTAATACACCTCTAATAAAGTAAAATACACAACAAAACTGGCCGTGTAAATATAACTCAAATAGAATTAGGTTTAACACTGTTTAAGTGTTTACATTGGCCCGTTCTACATCCATACATCAAACTAAACCTCTGAAAGTGTTTGACAGTATGACAGACCTGCAGGAACTCTAGAAAATCTGAGGTCAGGTGGGTCTACTCCCGAAAGAACAAAGCAGAGAGTCAACCTCAGAGCAAGGCAGTGCATACTAATGAAGAATATGCTCTTTACATCCTTAAGAACAGCGGTTCTCAACTGGTGGGTCAGGGCCCAAAAGTGGGTTGCAAAGCTCTTTCCAGTGGGTTGCGAATGGGTGCCTTGAAACAGTGTTAATTTCATTAACAAAAACTGGTGAAAAATGTCAGTTAACAACTTTTTTCAGCAAGGAGGACGGGACGAGGATGAGCTAAAAATAGTTTACTGATGGTAAAAACTGTTTAGTAGCATAGTAGCATCCTAATATCAGCTTCTGTTGCTGCTGTACAGTATTCCTCTTCAGTCTTGGTCAGAGCTGTAGTGATAAAAAATTAAAAAAAAACTAGAAAAGCTTGTACTAGATCCCATAAGAGAAATATATTAATCCAAAGTTGAAATCTGTGTTAAAATCAATGAGAATAATGCTATTAAGTGAGCCAAAGGAGGCCATATATGTTAAATTATGATGTGTTTAAAGACAGTTAGACTTCTGACAATTCAAGGAGGATGAAGTTAACTTATTATGATGTGTTGTAAGTTACATGGAGAAAATGGAATTTTTAGTTTTTAGCGAGAAATCTGAATAAATGTGGTCGTTTAAAGGAGATTTTTTTTTATTTAATTAGTAATATAAAATAGATATAAAGCATGAGTTCAGTTAAAAAAAATTTCCACCCCTAAATTCAGCAATACTCCTACTAATATAACTAATAATATCAATAATGTGTTTGGTAATTAAATTCCATGAATAAGTGAAAATCAATATTTCTCATCTCTAAAGTCTGTTACCAGTGTGTGTTAGTATTTTCATCAGTTTATTTCAGATGATTACATGCAGGCCATTGATTGTAATTTTTTTTTTTTTTTTTTTTTTACATTTGGCTAATTTTTTTCAAGAGAATATATGATGGAAATAAAAGTAATGACTGTTGTTACTCACAGAATATTTGTTTTTCTGTTTTGTCCCCAAGACATGGGAGAACACGTCTGAACAAAGAAAAGGTTTAGTTACTATTGTTGTCAGTGTGTTATCAATACAAATCTGTGAGTTTCAAATACAGATTTGTTTTTATTTTGTCTTTAGAGTCCTATAACTTTTTTTAAAAAATCGTGACATTACTGTTGTAGATATATTCTTAAAGCCCAGGTTGTCCTGAAAAAAAAGGCTGTATAGAGCTTGACTGTGCACCACAGCGTTGATGTTTTATAAGATTTTTAAGACAAGTCCAGAGGAGACATGATGGTGGAAACAGCTGTGAGCTCTAAGAGTTAAATCTTAAAGTTGCTGCCATGATAATTGTCCACACTTTGAAGTTGAAGCTTATCCCAGCAGGGTACACCCCAACTCAGTTGGCAGATCAGAAGGTTGTTGGTTCCATCCCTGGCTCCTGCAGTCACATGCCGATTGCTCCCACTGCTTTGTCTGTGCAGTGTAAATGGGTTTGACTGGTTTAAATGGGATTAGCCAATCTGGTGGCTAATTCTCCATAGTAGCCATCAGTGTGTGAATGTGGAGTAAATGGAGTGAAGGGGTATGAATGGGTAGGAGTGACCTGCTGTGTAAAAGCCCGTTAGCACATTGGTCGCTACCATAACTTAGCAACTTACAAGAGCCAAATACAACGAAAAAAGGAAAACTTAAAATCGTTGGCCCTCATATGATTTTTCAGTAAACCAAACAAAATATGTTTAGCTGTGTTGCAAATTATATCAAATTATTTATCTCAACTCTCTTTTTTAAGTTTCATGAGTGAAGTTGGTCTCAGTTCATAACTTAAGTTGCCAAAACTAGAAATGGTGTGTTTAAGGTCAGGGTGAGGTCTCTGCGCATGCTCTCAGCAAATGACGGGGTCTCCTGAGCAGGCTTACAGGGGTTACACACATGTCGCACATGGACTAGCCCCTGCACTTTTCTCTTGTACTTCTTGTGGATTGCAATAAAGGTGAGTATTCAGTTTATTCTACTGAAATTTGGGCATTACAGTAACTACATGCGTGTTTTAATCGATTTTTCATATTTTGGATACGCCCTCCAGATAATGTGACTGATACTTATGTTGCTGCAACCTATTGGTAACGGATATGCTAACCCAAGAGCTAAACTTCATGGGGAAGACGTTTGAGGAACAAGGCCCGGGGCTACTATACAGTTTGACAGTATCTGGATATGTTTCTGCAGTTATGGATATTAAATTAAGAATTTTTCTGCTGTTAAATCAGTCGTAAATTGTCTTAGTCTTTCTTTTAAAAAATAGCAAGCAGCATTATTTTTTAATGGGCTAAATATTTGATCCTGTGTATTAACTCAAGAAAGATTTAGCCACATCTGTGTAGGATTGTTTCTAACGGTGAGAAAAATCCATGTACAATGCTAATGATGTGATAGAAGGCGCCACAGCACAGACTGCAGTCCTGCTAGCTAATGCTCGTACTACGAGGGCGAACATGCCCAGTGTTTGCCCACACACGAACCCACACAGTGTTAGAGATGATAGCAGATATTTAAGTTCACGTGTAGCCTAGACAGGATGAAAATCAAATATTATGAGATGTTTATCGAGTTATTTATGTGGCTTACCTATTCTTACTGTAGTGCACCTTTACAACGGAGGTTCGCCTTTGCTCATCCCGGGGAAAAATTCAGCAATGCTACAACCAGCTGCAGCCCTCTGCAATCAACTGTAAGGAGGTAAGTTTACAAGCATCCATGTACATGCACAAATTTACTTTTGTAATGTATAATTTTGAATTTATTAGGCACACCAAGATGTGATGCAGTTTTCAAATTGCAGCGGGTGCAATATTTCTTTGACCTGAAATGTGTTTAGAAATACCAGTTTAATACTTTTTTTTGAGGCACAGGTGTTTTGATCTTCACATCATGCAAGCATTCACGTGCCAATATTTTCTAAAGTTCCTACAGTCATGGACGAAAATATTGGCACCCCAGGAATTTTTACAGAAAATACATCATTTCTCCCAGAAATTGTTGCAATTACAATGTTTTTGGTGTACATGTTTGTTTCCTTTATGTGCACTGGAACAAAACAAAAATTCCGAAGAAAAAAGACAAAATTGATGTAATTTTACATAAAGCTCAAAAAATGGGCTGGACAAAATGATTGTCACCCTTTTCAAACTGTGGGTACATCACTTTGTTTTAAGCATGTGATACTCATTTAAACTCACCTGTGGCAGTAACAGGTGCTGGCGATCTAGAAATCACACCTGAAGCCAGTTAGAATGTCTAAAAGTTGACTCAGCCTTTGTGTTGTGTGCCTGTGTGTGTCACACCAAGCATGGAGAAGAGACAAAAGAGTCGAGAATTGTCTGAGGACTTAAGAAGCAAAATTGTGGAAAAATATGAACAATCTCAAGGTTAAAGACCATCTCCAGAGATCTTGAAATTCCTTTGTCCACTGTGTGTAATATAATCAAGAAGTTTATAACCCATGGAGCTGTGGCTAATCTCCCTGGACGTGGACGGAAGAGAAAAACTGACAAAAGAATGCAACGCAGGATAGTTGGAATGGTGGATAAACATCCTCAGTCAACTTCCACACAAATTCAGGCTGTCCTGCAGACTCAGGGTGCAAAAGTGTCAGCTGGGACCATACGTGGTCATCTGAATGAGATGAAGCGCTATGGCAGGAGACCGAGGAGAACCCCACTGCTGACAAAGAGACATAAAAAAGCCAGACTGGAGTTTGCAAAAATGCTCCTGAGTAAGCCTCAATCCTTCTGGGAGAACATTTTGAGGACAGATGAGACTAAGGTAGAGCTTTTTGGAAAAGCACGTCATTCTACTGTTTACAGAAAACAGAATGAGGCCTACAAAGAAAAGAACACAGTACCTACAGTAAAACATGGTGGAGCTTCAAGGATGTTTTGGAGTAATTTTGCTGCCTCTGGCACTGGGTGACTCGACTGTGTGTAAGGAATCATTGAATCTGGAAATCTGAAAAGATTTTGGGCCACAATGTAGGGCCTAGTGTCAGAAAGCTGGGTCCGTGTCAGAGGTCATGGGTGTTCCAGCAGGACAATGACCCCAAACATACCTCAAAAAGCACCAAGAAATGTTTGGAGACAAAGCTGGAGAGTTCTGAAGTGGCCAGCAATGAGTCTGGATCTAAATCCCATTGAACACCTATGGAGAGATCTCAAAACTAACTGGTTTTGTAAGTGGCAAGATTCTTAATTTTCACATGGAGAAAAAGTTTGTATTGGCAGATACAGGTGAACAATTGACAAATTCCAGATTCACTCATTCAATCCCATTTCTTTTGTCTTATTTCCAGACATCTAATATAACAATGCATAGGGAGAGGACATGTCTCCCATATTTGTCCATGGCCATTCAGAGAAGCTTTTTCCTGAAATGTTTTGTGAGTATAGTATGTTTTTTCCCTATCACTCATGAGTCTACATTAAGTACTAATACATATTATACAGTGACAATGAAAAGCCTGTCATTTTAGAACTTTTTCCACCTTAGAATGAACCCGTAACATGTACAATTAATTGGAAAAAAAAAAATCATTAAGGAAGAGGTCATTAATAAAAACAAGATAAACTGTTGCATAAATATGTACACCTTTTGTTTTATTTACAACATGTAGTGTTTTTGTTTAGGAGTCTATAAGTGTAGCATATCTTGCCCACTGTTGTCTGATGCATATTTCCTGTGCATGGCCTTTTCATGTAAGCCCATAGAATTTTAGCAGGGTTCAAGTCAGGACTCTGTCTGGAAACTTTAATTTTCTCATGGTGAAGTCAGTGTTTTGTAGATTTAGATCTATGCTTTGGGTTTGTCATGTTGAAAGGTGAAACTCCTGTCTGTCAGTTGATTTCAGGCTGACATGACAGGTACGGTACTCTTCTGGTTTGTTTTTTCAAAATAAAGCCCCATCAGTTTGTTTCTGTGGTGAGACTAGCCCCATTTCTGCATGCTTTTTTAAACGTATTAATGTTTTTATTATTTTTTTTTTTTTATTTTGCTGGGATAGTTCTCTGGTTGTTGTAATAACTTGCAAAGTTCTTTATATTTATTTATTTATTTTGCATCCATGTTTATTGTTTGTTTCTACTCCTCTAAGCTAAACATTAGACCTGCTGCAGAACTGTTAATGGACACCAAAGGTACATCAACAAGCTCTTCCCTTCATTTTGAGGTTGTTGACCTATTACACAGTGTTTCAGTTACATTTCACTTTAGTGTTTTCTTTACAGTATTCATATTGAATTTAATTCAATTTCTGCCATCAACAGGACACTGATCAAATGATGAGCAGACCAAGGGTGTCCAGATGGGAATCCTCACAGTTCTTGTAGATGATGGCTCACCTGCCTCTCTTCAGACTGTCAACAGTATTGCTGTTGTGTTGGAAGAAGCCATCGTCCTTAGAGATCTGCCAGATATCCCCACTGCATTTGCCTTTCTATTTGGCCTTCTCTATGCCCTGAACATGGAGTTTCCTAAAGAACTCAGGTACACCTTTGAGACAATCCAGCACATCTTCATGGAACTCACAGCCAGTTCCTCGCAGCACATCAGAAGCTTGAAAACAAAGCCCTTACTTTGAGGTAAAGATTCGTGGTGATTTTCCACAAGCTCCATAGCACTTTAGGAGCTTTAAAAACAAGTACTCTCCCTTAGGTTCTTTCAAATTTGTTTTTATTTTATCTTATACTGACCAGGCTCTTTTTTCCATCAACAACATTTTGGTGAACACTAAGGTTACTGTATCACAGATTTTTCAAAAGTGGGTCAGTTTTTTAAATTTATGCATTTCTTTTTAAGAAAATTTATCTTTTAATCTATGCAGCGCTTGGGGAAGCTGTTGTCTTGTTGCTTGTTTCCTTGCTTTTTTTTTTTTATGTGAAAGTCCACAGCTGTTAATTTGTTATTGTAACTCTGTAGGACCCAAAGATGGGGGAGGCCTGCCTCATTTTCATTTAAAAGTAACATAATATTTTTTCAACTTTATTACATAAAGTAAGACAACCCCTCCCAAACAATCACAGTTACAGCATCACATATGCTTTGTAAACACTTTGTGTTAAAATTAAAATCTGTTGGGGAGCAGGTGGCCTAGTGGTTAAAGGCGCTTCCCATGTACGCGAGCGGCCCGGGTTCGAATCCGGCCAGAGGCCCTCCACCGCATGTCTCGACCCCACTCTTGACCCTGTTTCCAACTCTATCCACTGTCCTCCTCTATCTAATAAAGGCACAAAAATGCCCGAAAATAAATCTTACAAAAAAAAATTTAAAAATAAAAAACTAAAATCTGTTACTTAACAAGTTTATAACTATGTTGCAGTATTTTATCATTCAAGTTTAGTTGTTCATTTGTTAATGTAGCGACCTGGGGCTGGGGGATTCCACAATGCCTGTTTTTCATTTATGGGTGAAATAAAATGTTTCATTGTTATTACACAAAGTACTATGTCAATTACAGCATTACATATGCTTTGTGTACACTAAAATGTTTAAAGTAATAACTAAAAACTTTTATATGCTTTTATAATAGTGTTACCACATTTCATTATTAACTTAACGTAGCACTGTAAATACTAAAATCTGTTATTTATAAAGTGTTTTTAAAGCAAGGGTTCTCAACAGGTCCAGCCTCAGGACCCTGCAGTCTGTCTTGCAACAAATCACAACCCTTGTTTCCCCCAAAAATACAACAATGCATGTTTAGTTTATTGATTATGTCACAGTTTGTAGCATGATTGGACCAAGACACATAAAAATGTAAAGGGACAAAAATGACCAATTTTATACCCTCTTTCCCCCATCGTTATGTGCCATTTGTCTGCCTATTTTCCAGAGAACTTGTGAAATTATTTCTTTATCATGATAAAAACAGCCATTTATTGCAAGAAGAGATACATTAATTGAAATATTAAACATTTAAATGTACCCAATTTCACAGTAAAATAAAAGTTATCGATGCATGTCCAATAAGGATGTTTGCGACCCACTTTTGGGTCCTGACCCACCAGTTGAGAACCACTGTTTTAAAGTGTTAATTACAGTGTTACCAAGTAAGTTCACAGTTGTTAACTTTTTAATGCAGCACTGTAGGACCTGTTTAATTATTTGTATTCCTTTGCCCAAGGCTGGATAATTATTTACAGTTACTCTGTCATTGGTGTCATTGCACTAAATATTAAATATTGGTAGATCAAATAAGTATTTTTGTATCGTACTGATGTGTCACTGATATTAGATTTTATTCTATTTTACAAAATAACAGTTTGGCAAGTGCTGTATAATCTGGAAAAACACTTTAACAAGATCCATAACTCTGTCAACAAGATGCTATTTTCAGTTAGCTAGTTCTGAGAGTTGAATTGTATATCTGTGTTAATGTTTAAATAAAACTAACCAAGGTAGTTTTTTTGAAGTCTGTGCAAATGTGTAGAATTCTAAGTTGGTAGAACAAAAAAGTCGGATTTTTCCTCAAAACTTAATAATTTGAGTTGGGCTCAAAACCTAAAAATCTAGTGCAGTAAGTCGCCTTGAAATTTTTAGTTTTTATAGCTTTTTTAAATTTTTACAGTGTACCATCTTCCACCGACAACAACAAAGCTTCCAAACATATCACTCCCCAGTGCTCTGTTAACTGGACACTGCGTTAGAACTCTCTATTTCACGTGAAAAATGAGTCTTACCGTCAGCTGCTGATATCAGTCCTCATGATGATATAATTGTAACCTCTGCTAAAGCTGGAAATCCAACCATCCTTGTTTATCTGGACTAGTCCTGAAAAGACAAAAGCTCCACAGCAGATAGTCTGGTCCAGTCCTCCTCTCATTAACGGCTTATCCAAGACTACTTCTGCTAATTAGCCAGGACATCCCAAGCATTAACAGCCAGCTGCAAGGAAGAGAGATGGAGCCCTCACTATCAGCTCCAAGTGGTCCATGCCGTTCTGCGCGATGTGATTCTGTGTTGACTACAATCCAACTTTATCTGAGGATTGGTCATTGGTAGATTAATTGAAGTCAACTACAACTCTGCTCGGCATAGGCCTCTCTCTCTGCATTGGTGTTTATGACGCTCAGCCACACAGTTCCCTTTGTTTCAGCCTCTCCATTACTCGCAGTGATGACTAACTCAAAATCCTTCCATACCGCTGATGTTATTAAGCCTTTGGTTAACCAGGAAAACCTCACTGAGATTAAAATTCTGCCTTCCGAGAAAGTTCTGGTCAAAATTTCCCTGCATAGTCTCCAGCAGTGCTGAGCACGCTCAGCGATAGGCTTGGTTTGACGTCATTCGCGTCATCTTGCATGCATACGCAACTTAATTAGCCATGTGCTTTCTGACTGAGGAGATGAACAACCCCAGCACCGCACGAACAGTAGGTGTAGTAAGATTAGGCTACTTTGAGTATAAATTAAAGGATTATCGTAGCATATCTTGGTTGCTATCTAGGTTACAAAAATATAATATGCAAGTATTCAGTTTTTACTTATCTGGTCATTGGCATGTTATCTGCTGGACATTTTGACCGGTTATATTTTTATCTGCTGGACATCTGCTCTTGAAACCAGCCAATGACCAGCAAATACTGGCTAATGGAAACTCAGCTAAGGACACATCAACATGTGGCTGCAGGAGCTGGGGATTGATTCCACAACTTTACTATCGCAGGACAACCAACTCTACCTACTGAGCCAACTCAACCCTGATTGGTAACTTTTGAAGTCATAGGCACTAACTTGTTTTTTCTTATGAAAGCTCTCCGTTGTGCCTTTCTAATTATGTTCTCCATGCTTTTGTAGCTCTCACAGAACATTTACTAGTAAGCCTGGAACTTGGTGGGTCATCTGGGGTCACTGAGGACAGCGTTGCCACATACAAGTGACACAGTTTATAAAAACATTGATAACTTCTGAACCATAATCATAGACACTCTTTTTTGACCTGAAAGCTGACTGTTTTGCCATTCATTTGCTACCATCGATGTCTCTTTTTTATTGTATATATATGTAGATATTTTACTAAAATGTAAGTACTTTTTATAGAATTAAACAGGACTAAAATGTTTTCAGTTTTTATTGACTAAAACTATAAAGGGTGAACAGGACAAAAATGTGACTGAAAATAAATCTGAAAAAAAAAGTCAAAATAATACATTGAAGTCATAATTGTGAGATGCAAAATTTAAAATATGAATGAAAACACAAATTAATTTTTCTTTCCACATCCTGACTTTTTATTGAATTATTTTGAATCTTTTTAGTCTACACTTTCTCATTTTCTTATGACCTATCCAGGATATTTTAAATAATCAAAGTTACCTTTCAACACAAAAGAAAATCTGCAGACCTCAAACTGTTGGGCCAGTTATAATAAAAAATGTGCAACACTGCCGGATAACACACAACTAGCAGCTCATGCTGTTTTCAAAAATAACACATCAAGAACTGTTGCTTCACAGCAATGTCAAATGCTTAAAATGTTTAGTTGTAGTTAGTCTCAGGATTTGTGTAGTTAGTCTTAATAATCTCCTTTTTTATGTTTTCACTCACAGTGCAGTTAAACGCATAAATAACCTCAGGGTTGATCCATGAGTATGTCTCCAGCCTGATACTGCATGTTGTTGGTAGTGCAGTCAGCGCTACAGTTTAACTGCTGGATGTGTTTTAAGTGCAACCAAACAGATCTCACACTGTTTAAATCACTCAGTCTGAAAGCAACATCTGATTGCACTCTTCTGCACAGCATGAGGACCAATTACAGCAGGATAACTTATTCAAAAGTTGGAGATGAAGCATTTTGCCTGAAACTCTTCTTGTTGTTGAGCGGCATTTAAATCTCATCCACTAGCATGGTGTCTTTAGCATTCAGGGATTGACTTACAGCTCTGATGGTCAGACTCAGAGGGTTAAACACTGTGGCTTTGATCAACCAAAGGTGGGTATCTCACTTCATTATTGGGGGACATCAAACGTACTGTTCAGCTAAAAAAGCACAACAAACTGCTTTTTATGTGTTGAGAGGAAAGACTGTCTGAAATTATAATGAATAATTAAAGGTAAATATTGTCATTTACAAAGGGGCGTGCCTGTGGCACAGATCCATGCCAGGCTTGACTTTAGCAAAAAACAGCAGCGAATATATCTTGTAAAGATATCTAGATGTGTTGATCTAGCAGCTACCTAGCAGTTTAAAACAGTTAAGTGACTTTACTATAACAATATAGCACTGTTAAATTACATGTATGCATCACCTATTACAGTGCAATATTAACAACACATTTAACTTTATTTTTAAACATTCTGCAATATGAGGAAATCCACTTAGATACTACTTTGATATAGTTTTATAATTTCAGAACAGATTTAAATGAAGGACTGTTACTTTTGAAGACTGTATCCATACACTGAATGCATTGTGTGAATTATTTCAGGTTCTTTAACCACAACTAAAATCACATTTCTACAATGTCAAATCACTTGTCATAATTATATCACCAATAATGACAACCAACTTCTGCTGCTGAAGATTTTGTTTTGATTTGACGTGTTTATTTCATTTATGTGCATTGGAACAACACAAAAAATCTGAAGAAGAAAGACAAAATTGACATAATTTTACAAAAAACTCAAAAAATGGGTCAGACAAAATTGTTGGCACCCTCAACTTAATATTTGGTTGCACATGCTTAGAAAAAAAAATAACTGAAACCAATATCTTCCTATAACCATCAACAAGCTTCTTTACACCTCTCAACTGGAATTTTGGACCACTCTTCTTTTGCAAACTGCTCCAGGTCTCTCAGATTTGAAGGGTGCCTTCTTCAACAGCTGTTTTGAGATCTCTCCATAGGTGTTCAATGGAATTTAGATCCAGACTCATTGCTGGCCACTTCAGAACTCTCCAGCTTTGTCTCCAACCATTTCTTGGTGCTTTTTGAGGTATGTTTGGAGTCGTTGTCCTGCTGGAACACCCATGACCTCTGACACGGACCCAGCTTTCTGACACTAGGCCCTACATTGCAGCCCAAAATCTTTTGATAGTCTCAATACTTGCACACAGTCAAGTCACCCAGTGCCAGAGGCAGCAAAATTACTCCAAAATATCCTTGAACCTCCACCATGTTTGACTGTAGGTACTGTGTTCTTTTCTTTGTAGGCCTCATTCTGTTTTCTGTAAACAGTAGAATGACGGGCCTTTCCAAAAAAGCTCTACCTTAGTCTCATCTGTCCACAAAATGTTCTCCCAGAAGGATTGAGGCTTACTCAGGTACATTTTTGCAAACTCCAGTCTGGCTTTTTTATGTCTCTTTGTCAGCAGTGGGGTTCTCCTCGGTCTCCTGCCATAGCGCTTCATCTCATTCAGATGACCACATATGGTCCCAGCTGACACTTTTGCACCCTGAGTCTGCAGGACAGCCTGAATTTGTGTGGAAGTTGACTGAGGATGTTTATCCACCATTCCAACTTCTTGATTATATTACGCACAGTGAACAAAGGAATTTCAAGATCTCTGGAGATGGTCTTGTAACCTTGAGATTGTTCATATTTCTCCACAATTTTGCTTCTTAAGTCCTCAGACAGTTCTGGGCTCTTCTTTCTCTCACCCATGCTTGGTGTGACACACACAGGCACACAACACAAATGTTGAGTCAACTTTTAGACATTCTAACTGGCTTCAGGTGTGATTTCTAGATTGCCAGCACCTGTTACTGCCACAGGTGAGCTTAAATGAGCATCACATGCTTGAAATAAAATGATTTACCCACAGTTTTAAAAGGGGGACAAGAATTTTGTCTGGCTCATTTTTTGAGTTTTGTGTAAAATTATGTCAATTTTGGCTTTTTTTCTTCAGATTTTTTGTGTTGTTCCAATGCACATAAAGGCAATAAACGTGTACCAGAAACATTTGTAATTGCAACAATTTCTGGGAGAAATGGTGTATTTTCAGGAAAAAATTCCAGGGGTGCCAATACTTTCGTCCATGACTGTAAATCTCAGTGTTGGATAAAGATCAGCTGAAGTGAAGCCTTTGAGGATGATGGCACAGGACGGCAGGTTTCAGAGCTCTGAATCTTTCTTTTCTTTGGTAAAGTGCGTCAGAAATGTCGTGTACAGTGTATAATTTTTGCCACTTTTAACTAATTTTCATAATTTTTCCGAACCATGTTTTTCCATGTTTTCCTAGCCTAGTCTGTTTTGCCATTTTTAGGTACTTTTTTCACTGCTTTTCACCATTTTTCCCTCCTTTTTTTGCCCCTTTTTTCCTCTCTTAGCCCCATTATTGCTTTACTCAAAGTACACCTTCTTTCCGTGCGGTGCTGGGGTTGTTTAGTTTGTGCATTGTGTCTCTCCCACAGCAGCAGACTGCAGGATCTCACACACACACAGTTGCTGCAGATTTAAGCCAAGCAGAGGCCCTCTCTACCTGAACCCCTCCTACCTCTCTGATTTAATACAGAATAATCAAAATAATTAATAACCTAGAATATTTCAAACTAAAGGCAAATAAAACGAAATACCCCCCCCTTCCCTCATCACACCCAGCTTAACAAGATGATTGACAGCTGCTGGGGCCTGTTTGCTGCATCCCCATGTGTGCACTCCATGAAGACGCCCCACAGGAAGTAGACCTCGAAGACATAAAGAATTAGGGGGGTTTACAAAAAAAAAAAATCAACAAAATAATGCTCTGCATTAATCAACTGAAATCTCTGCAGTGTAGTGTGACTTCTATCACCTCAGTGAGGGCGGTGCTTTCCAGCTCCCTCACACACTCATTGTCAGACTCACTCGGCTCTGATTGTCAAGTTTATTAAGAGTGAGCAGGCGACATTTGTTTTTCAAGTCAGTAGTAAATTTAGCTATTGAGGTAGAGGGCAAAATGACTCAAATTAGAAATATTACGGTCTTTATCAGGTGTAAAAAGATCTTACATTTCATGCTGACTGTTTTTTTTAAGAATTGATGCTCTAAATTCACTTCAGCTTCTCTTTGCCTGTTATCAGCGTCTTTGTGCACTCTGGATGAAACCAACTGCACAGAGAGGGGGGAGGGATGGATCAAACCACTGTGATGCTCAGTAGGGGGCTGCAGGGGATTTTTTAAAAACTTTAAACACATTGTTTTGTATCAGCAACAAACACAAGTATAGTCAGTGTATTTCATATGATGCACAGTTACATGTTTACATCAACATGAGGATTTAGAGGGAACCATCCAATGACTTCTAGGATTGAGGGGTCTGAACCCTCTGTCTCCACCCCTCTGATTTCTGTGTATGTTATCATCCAGACAAACTAACACTTGGATTTGTGCTTACATTGAATCTCTGTGAATCCCTCATGCTGTAAATCCTCAGAAATGCTGACTGTGCTGCCTTAACTGATACATCTTCATACAGCAGAACTAGTAAACTTATAATAGGCATACATACACACAGTACATCACATGATATTTTTAGTTGCTTGAATGACTTTAATCCTCTATTTTCATAAGTGTGCTGCATTTCATTTAAACCATGGACAGAAAAGCTGCCTGTTTTGACAGCATTAAGAAAAAGATGCCAGAGGAGGAGGTCTGGATAAAGCACATGAATGATCACTAGTACATAAAGATTATCATCACCATTCTTAGTGAAATGTCTCCCCTCACAGCCCTCATTAGAGCTGAGCTCAGCATTATAATGCTGAAGCCAGAGGACAATATCGTCCATGTGCCAGGGTGACATTAGTTCAGAAGGCCTGGATCCTGGCAGTAAAACAATGAGTGGATGGTGGCAGCGACAGATGTTACTGCCTGAGACTTCCAGTCTGAGCATGTGCTGCTGATGTGGATGATGATAAGGTCACATTAAATATGATGGATTCATAGAGTGACAGAAGTGCCGTTAAAAAGACACCTGCTGACTTAATCAAAAGCCCCTCCACATGTTGCCTTTACCTCTGCACCCCCAGCTCCTGGTGGATTAAACCCTCTTGATCTTCATCCAAGTCTTCTAATTTTAGATTATTTTATCTCTGAGAGTCAGTGTTCCTATACACTGGTGACTATGACAATGTAGATAAGCATGGTGGCTGAGATGAGAAACTCAAATATGATGCAAGAAAAATGATGCATTTTTATTTTAAGACAGAAATTTAGACAGTATGCTACATACACTGTATTGCCAAAAGTATTCGCTCGCCTGTCTTGACTCACATATGAACTTAAGTGACATCCCATCCTTAATCCATAGGGTTTAATATGACCTCGGTCCACCTTTTGCAGCTATAACAGCTTCAACTCTTCTGGGAAGGCTTTCCACAAGGTTTAGGAGTGTGTTTATGGGAATTTTTGACCATTCTTCCAGAAGCACATTTGTGAGGTCACACACTGATGTTGGACCAGAAGGCCTGGCTCTCAGTCTCCACTCTAATTCATCCCAAAGGTGTTCTATTGGGTTGAGGTCAGGACTCTGTGCAGGCCAGTCAAGTTCATCCATACCAAACTCTCTCATCCATGTCTTTATGGACCTTGCTTTGTGCACTGGTGCACAGTCATGTTGGAACAGGAAGGGGCCATCCCCAAACTGTTCCCACAAAGTTGGGAGCATGGAATTGTCCAAAATCTCTTGGTATGCTGAAGCATTCAGAGTTCCTTTCACTGGAACTAAGGGGCCAAGCCCAGCTCCTGAAAAACAAGCCCACACCATAATCCCCCCTCCACCAAACTTTATGTTTGGCACAATGCAGTCAGACAAGTACTGTTCTCCTGGCAACTGCCAAACCCAGACTCCTCCATCAGATTGCCAGATGGAGAAGTGTGATTCGTCACTCCAGCTGATGCGGTGGCTTTACACCACTGTATCCAACGCTTTGTATTACACTTGGTGATGTCTGGCTTGGATGCAGCTGCTCGGCCATGGAAACCCATTCCATGAAGCTCTCTACGCACTGTTCTTGAGCTAATCTGAAGGCCACATGAAGTTTGGAGGTCTGTAGTGATTGACTCTGCAGAAAGTTGGCGACCTCTGCGCACTATGCGCCTCAGCATCCGCTGACCCTGCTCCATCCACTACCACTGACAGTTGACTGTAGAATATTTACAAGCGAGGAAATTTCACAACTGGACTTGTTGCACAGGTGGCATCCTATCACAGTACCACGCTGGAATTCACTGAGCTCCTGAGAGTGAGCCATTCTTTCACAAATGTTTGTAGAAACAGTCTGCATGCCTAGGTGCTTGATTTTATACACCTGTGGCCATGGAAGTGATTGGAACACCTGATTTCAATTATTTGGATGGGTGAGTGAATACTTTTGGCAATATAGTTTATGTCTTGCCTCATCTGAATCCTCCTGGTGAGACACTTCCAGAAGAATCCTCCTTACACATTCAACAGCATGTATACTGGCTTAACAATCATGGATTTGCATGCAACACAATAGAGAACAGTCCAAGGGATGCTTCATCCAGTTGCAGTTGATTTCTATCAGCAACAGTCTTTGTCATGGCAAGAGGCCACCGGTATTAATAAGCATCTTTAGATTCACTCATTTCCAGAATAACAGCCATGCTTCCTCACTGGCATGTCGCCATCTCAGTTGACCCAGGAATGCACTCCGCTGATTCTGTTTTTACTTTGTCTATCCAAGGACTTCCGAGGTCTTAATCTTTTATAGAATATAGTTATAAGAATATAGTTGCAACCTTAAAAGCTTGAAATGTTTCAGTGATCCTTCTATACAATGCATTAGTAGAGTATTCAGATCCCCTTCACTTTTTCAATTTTGTTGTGTTGTATTGTGATGCTTCTTTGGGAAAAAAAATCATTTTTATTCTCATTAATCTATGCTCAGTACCCAATCATGACGAAAAACAGAATTTTTTAGGGTTTTTTGCAAATCATTAAAATAAAAAAAACGAAATATCAGTGACACAAGTATTCAAACTCCTCTGAAAAAGCAATGTAAATCTAGCTCAGGTTCCTCCTCTCTTTAGCTCTTTGCTGAGATGTCTCTACACCTTGGTTGAAGTCTACCTGTGGTAAAATGGACACGATTTGAAAAGGCTCACACCTCATAGCTCATAGCTGACAATAAATATCAGCGTGAAAAAAAAGAAAAACACGCCATGAGGTCTAAGGAACTGCCTGCAGAGCTCAGAGACAGAAGCACTGACAGGCACTGATCTGTGGAAGGATACAAAAATGTCTGCTGCACTGATGGCGCAGTGGCCTCCATAGTTTACAAACTGACAAAGTTTGGCACAACCAGGACTCCGCCAAGAGCTAACTTAACACGCTAGATGGATTTGTTTCACACATCCATGTGGTAAACCTTCCAAAGACAGTGTTTGGAAATGGGCAGAGCCTCTGAAGAAAAACTCAGAGGGTGATTGGATGAACATTCTTTCTGTCACATCTTTATGGACCAATCAGAGAAACAAAACTTCGTAGCCCAAAACAGAGGAGTAAACTCCATAGAGAACTGCATAATGAGAACCATGGCGACTGTAGACATGTCAGTACACGACTTTTGTTGTTCTTGAAAAGAAAACAATTCACTGCTGTTCTTTGTTCTTTTAAGGAAGGCATGTCATCAAGTTCTGATCAACTTACGCTTTAGCAGCATCCACACTAACGTCTTCCACTTTAATTGCACCAGCCTCTTGTTGCTGCTTGCATGCGTCACAACTCCGTCCCTCCCGAAAGTACTGTCCCTTGACACTGACTGGTCCTGTCACCTTCTAACTGGGTCAAAACAGTTCAAAAGGGAGCTTGGCACGATGGATTTGCCAGTGAGAAACACTGAAATGGGCGAATCCATCTGCTTTGCAAGGTTATCCAAGAGCTGGTCCCCAGGCCAATCTGAGTGATCAGGGCCTTAGTGAAAGAGGTGGCCAAGAACCTGATGGTCACTCTGACTGAGCTCCAGAGATCCTGTGTGGAGATTGGACAAAGTTCCTAAAGGGCCCCCATCACTGGAGCCCTCCACTGATCTGGGCTTTCTGGCAGAATGGCTACATGGAAAATTCTTCTCAGTGCAAAACACATGAAGGTCTTCTCTCAAAGGGGACCTCTTGATAGTTCCAGAGTTGTTTAATTTCAGCCATTTTTCTCTTTTTGTTTGGTTTCTTCTGTCACTGTTGCTGTTGTTGGAGCTGTATTCATTGTTCATTCTCTCTCTTTGTTATTCTGGACTGTAACAAAGTCGTTCCATGTTGTTAAACCATTTCTCTGCACAAAATAACACCTGTTCTGAGTTCAAGCCTTCATGTGAAGAACCTTCATTCAGATTCACTGATTTGATTACTGAACATTATAAAAGCTGCATTGTCATTGGCTGAGGATGCAATAACTGTCGGTTCACCTCAGGTAGCACTGATGTCATACTGAGAGAAATTCTCCATGAGCGCTTTGGTATCAGAATGAGTGTCTCTGTAGAGGAATGAGTCCAAGACCTGGAAATGAATTAGCAGTCTTCAAGTCTGTGGGAGTTTTGGAGGAGTTTCCAGTTAGATAAGTAAAGTCTGAAGTCATCACTATCTAAAGAGGATTTAACATTTTAATCTATGAGATAAAACACATCTGAAAGTGCCCTACTCATGAAATTTGAAGCTTTATCACATCTTACAGAAGGCGGGGGCATAAAAGTGGCTAATTAGGACTAAAGAGTCATTTGGGGATATTAATTTTAATACATGACTGCATGCCAAACAGGGGGCGTTGTATTATAATGATAAGTATTTTATATCAGTGTGTTCAGGCTGGAAGTGTTATTATACCTGTGAAGTTTCATGAAGATTGTCATCAGCACTGCCGAGTTATAAAGAAAAAATATATCTGCCACAGTGCCAAGAATGGTCATCCCAGTTGGTGGCTAATAATTGTTATGCCCTGCGGTTAAAACCCTGCAGAGCACAAGCTGAGATGTCAAACTTGTCTAGTTAGACCAGGGGTGTCAAACTCAAGGCCCGGGGGCCAAATCCGGCCCGTTGAACAGTTAAATTCCGGTCCGCAAGATCATTCGATATTTCTGTTATATCTGGCCCATCAGTATGCAGATTTCCTCAAGTATAAAAATGTGAACTTATCCTTGATGATTTCAGATATCCTTGTTAAGTCACAGAATCTGAAAAAGTCAGGAGTAAAAACAGTTAGATAAAAAGTCAGGAATGTGGGAAAATAATTGTTTTAATTTCATATTTTCTATTTTGCATCTCACAATAAGGACTCAAAGTTGGGATTTTGAGCATTTCAACTCATAATTTTGACTTTTTATACTTTGAGCTTTTAGATTTATAATTTAAAAATTTCAAGTAATGTTTTGACCTACTAATTATTTTGTATTTTATTTCAGATTCCCAAATCCTTACTTTAAATTTATAATCCCATACTTTGACATTTTAGACTCACAAGTTAAAAATTAGAATCATATTTTGACTTTTATTCCATGATTACAAATCCTTTTTTTTATATTTTGAACTTTTAAACTCATGATTTTGACTTTCTTTCTAATATATTTGCCTTTAAAAAACATAATTTTTCATTTTCAGTTTCATGTTTTGACCTTTTTGAACAAATAAATTTACTTTTCTCAGATTCTGAGCCTTTAAACTTATCTTTTTAACTTTTTAAATGTCAAAATCGTTCATCATCAGTGCGACATTTTTTTTGTTTGTTTGTTTGTTTTTCATATTTCATTACTGGTGAAAAGAGGTTGACAGTTTATGGTTAAAAAGGAGACCCTATTAGGCCCTCAGGATAGTCCTGGATCCAGAACCCGGCCCCTGCTGTGATTGAGTTTGACACCCCTGAGTTAAAGGGAAAAGAAAGTCTTTAGAGCAGTGATACTCTTGAGCTGCATGTGGCTCTTCAGTGACCAGCTGCGGCTCTTTAAAGGCTTACTTTACAAATCTTCCTGAAATCCTCTATAAAGGTGAAAACTGTCAGCAGTAAATGGTCTTTGCAATAATTCATTTCAATAAATCTAATTCCAGACAAAAAAGACAGACTTTAACTGCCAAATTCAAATGAAAACTCGTATATTTTTACCGTCTGATGCGCGCTGGACGGAGGAACGTGCGTAAAAGAGCACAGAGGAAGTCCGCTGGTGGCGCGTCTCTTCAGTAAGGTCATTCATAGAGGTGTGCTGTCTTGTGTTCAAAGTGGAGCTTCTAATGCCCTCATTTTAACACATTTCTTCTGTCACTTCCTGCCAATGCTCTTCCATACTCCCATGTGATGATGAAATTTGTGATGCACATCATCTTCAACACATGGATCATACTTTGAAATAATATAAAATTGAGTAAAACTTGTCCAGACGTGGGTGTTTTATGTGATCTTAAACATACTAATGCAAGCTGAAGGTTTCCAGCAGGGATCCTGTTCACAGTGGGCTGGCTATCCCACTTGAAAGCATATTCACAGTGGCAGCATCTCTGTTCAACATGCAGCAAGGTGCCAACAGTCCTTGCACTGAAAATACAACTATTGTTGCATACAGGAGAACGCTGAAAAAGCTGCATCAGGTTTCCTCCATACACAATAAACTTCATCCTGTCAGGCTTTGTGTCCAGTAATGAATGATAAGAGAAAATAAAGGAGAGGATGATGCAAAACTTGTGCCATTGATCTTAAATGTAAACATGGCATGTTTTGTGAATGACAAAGTCGTGTTTTACATGATTCAAGGTGTGATATTATTATTGGCAGATATCTTAAAAATGAATGATTAGTATCAGCAGATATGAAAATTAATGCCAATATTTACAACTGAAAAAAACAGCCTATATCACATGTAAATATTGACTGCACAAGCCAAACCTACATCAGCTGAAGTCTATTTTCCTTATTCATTATCATCCCTTACACACTGAAATGTGTTCATTTGTTTGTCCTTGAACCTCAAATTGTGTTTTAAGCTTGATTCATCCTCACAGACGTCCTGCTTGGGCCTTTTCACTGGTTGATGATGCCAGAGGTTGGCGAGAAGCAGCATTCAGAGAGGTGGTACATGCTGCAGTTTTGCTTTGGATTCTTGCCTGAGTGGCTGAAGAAAAGTGAAAAGCATATAAAATACAATACCACGATAGAATTAAGCAGGATCAAGTCAAATAAACACAACCAACCAGTACAGTGACATATATACTACCTCCAAATTTACAAAGGATAAAACATATAAATAAATGTAATCAAAAAACCAAGGCATACAGTCACCCTTATTTCTCCTGCATGGCTTCACGTTGGCTTGTACTGTTGCATGTTGCAGACCCAGTGGAGAGGTTTGACATGCCACTTCTCTCACCAATGGGACGCTGTCAGTCTGGCATGCAACATCTCTAAATCTGCGAGCTAAAAACGACAGAAAGTCGACCATTTATTAACAGGCAAGTAGCATGAAGTAATGTTTTAATGATAGGCGCCTACAGCTAACGTCAAACCAGTGTCCGCATAAAGATGAGTGGCAAAAAGATACTGTGATCACATGAACATTACCTGTATGATGAATGTGTTTGTGACCATATAACTTTATTACTGTCAGAAACCATTATCGCAGAAAGAGTGTTTTTGGCGCTCAAATTCAAGTTGGTTAGCAAGACAACAGCGTTAGCAAATGTTTGAAACTACTGACAGTTTAAGCTTTAGCTAGTTAACCGTAGTATTAGCAGGACAGTGGTTGTATGTTCAGACTGCACACTTACCGAGCACAGTAATGTTGGAGATTTGGATGGGTTAAGAACTGCTGAAGAAGTGAGATGAAGACATCAGGGTGACAGAAATCCGGACTTATACTCCATGTATTTACATAGCACGAGAAAAATGAAGATTGCAAACACGCAATGTGCTGGTGCTGCTAATTAGTGGCAGTCCTGCCACCTGCAGCCACTGGCGAGCCACATGAGGGTCTGCAGGGAATGAATGAAGTCCAGTCTTGCTTCTACAGCCGGTAAAAGAACAGGTCTGAACTGTTGTGGATTCAGAAAAAAAAAAAAAAAGTCAGCAGCGATAAAAACTGAAGTTTAAACAAAGTAAGCTGCAATGTTAGCAAGTTTGTAACGACTGCTCAGCTAGCACACGGTTCGCCGAGAACCCGGGATGATTCCACAGACACACATTCAAGGGCGGGGTGAGGTGGAGAGAAGGCGGTAACACTCTACGTTTTATATAGATGTTGTAATGTGGGTTCTACGTCACATGAGCCACGCCTTTTCAAAAAAGATATTTTATATTGTCCGTTGGAGCTAAGTACACACCATAGAATGCCTATTTTTTATCAGTTTGGCGCAAATATCAGAAATAACACCAGCACTGATGTGTTTTACAGTCAGGTACTGTTGTGTACAGCTGAAAAACAAAGTTAGTGTTCACTGCCTCTTTAATGGTTACAGGCCTGCAGCACTCACTTCTTTAGCAAAGAAACCTTTTGAAATGATTAAGGATGAGATCACAAACTTTGTAAATGCTAAACTTGATCCTCTTCAGTTTCCTTACAGGTCTGGCAGGGGTGTTGATGCCACACCTCCTAACATGATTTTAACTCACCTCGAGGGAGCAAAAACTTTTGTACATTTACTTTTTATTGATTTTGCTTCAGCTCTTAACTGTAACTTCAGCCTCACATTTTTTCAGAAGAACTTCATAGAATCCACAGCATTGACTTTGGACTGATCAGCTGGCTGATGGACTTTTTAACTGGGAGAACTGGGAGGGGCAGTGGTGTATTTCTTCTACTGGCTCAACACAGGGATCTGTTCTCTCAAGACTTTTACTTGTTTTACATTTAAATGATTGCTAGAGTCCGCATGTATGGAGGACTGAAAGTGCCAAAAATTAATTCATAATGCACTGCTAGAGCAGGAACCATGAAATAATTAAATAAATGGTGAAATAATTAAATAAATAGTGAAATAATTAAATAAATAGTGAAATAATTAAATATTGGAATAAGTAGATGTGTTTTTAAATAGAATGAACATTTTAAATAATTATTTTAACATCTATTTAATCCTTTATGTGCTTCATAAATTATCTAATTATTTGTTACCAATTTTAAACAATTGATGACACATTTAATTAATTATTTAATTATTTAATAACACATGCATTTAATTAATTAAATAATTATATATTTATTTATATATTTGTTGATTTATTTCCAATATTAAATAATTAATGACACATTTAATTAATTAATTATATACTTATATATTTCATTTTGGAACTTTCAGTCCTCCATAGGCATGAGAAGTGGCAACAAAATCAAATTTGCAGACGACTCAGTGATCGTGTTGCTTCTTTCTAGTATTGACCCTGATCTCAGCCCCATTTAAATGATTTTAAGGAATGGTCTGAGACATCCTCTTTAAAGATTAATGTTTCTACTACTGCCATTTCTCCTTTGCTGATTTGTGGACAGATTATGGAAAAAGTGATCCAGCATGAAAACCTGGGTACTGTTGTTGAGGAAAAGCTGAGCTCTGAGCCCAGTGTTGCCAGATATAGCTGATCGTTTCCAGCCCAAAACTTGTCCAGAAACCGCCAGAATGCACAAGAAACCGCCCAATAATCAATATTTAGTGCTTTTTCTTTTGACGAATGTACGAAACACCATAAAAGTCCACTGACAGCTTAATTACACAAAAAATAACTCCTATAACGACAAGCAACAACAGTCAACCATCACAACATACTGATTTCAGGTGCATGACCACCACCTGCATCTCTATTCCTCAAAAGTGGCAGATCTTACAAAGCTCAACATAACAGAATTGATCTGTATATTTCATACCATTGATACAGCAGCTGGTTAGGGTTATATTTACACTCCACTTTCAGAGAGTTAAATAGACTTATCACATTTATTATAATTTACAGGTGACAGACATGATTGTATTAGCTCACCTTTAGATGCTGGCAGTTGCTCCTTTAACACACTGATGAAGAGCACAGAAACATCTGATCCTAACAGCTGTCTACATCAGCGTATGTGGCAGCTGGGTGTGCAACACAATAACAGGCTAATTCATAACTCCTCTCACCAGAATGTTTTGCTAGCTATAAAGTATGATACTTAAGTGTTCTACTTTTTGTTTACTTTATCAGGACTCCCACTCTTCCTATACAACAGGACGTTTTCCAGCTTTGTATAAGCTTTCGCTAACTCAGTGCAGGCTACTGTGGGCTGTAGCCAACGCCAAAAACAACTAAATTTGCCGTCTTTATCGGTCAGAGTTTAGCTCTCTTGCAGACTTTATCACACATAGAAACACAACACGGCACGACGTGCACACAGCTATCCCTGGCGCGCGCTCTCTCCCAATCACAACACGGCTCCCTCCATTAAACTCTACAGGATACTCAGAGTGACTGACAGGCTTCAGAAGCGCTGCAGCAAGTTTGATACGTTCACTGACATCAAGGAGAACTCACTTACTGTCATAACTGCCATTTTACTTAACTAAACAAACAATTAAGGATGTAAACCAGTCCGTTAAAATGCAGTTAAAAACCTGCCTATCTTAAGAAAAACCAGCCCAAATAATATCAACCAGCCCAAGACCATTTTTACCCGCACAAGTGTCCATAAAACCGCCCAACTGGGCAGAAAATTGCCCAATCTGGCAACACTGTTTGAGCCTCAGGTAGACACTGTTAGTAAGAAAGTGAACCAAAGATTGTATTTTTATCACAAGCTTTATCATAGTTTTTTCTTGCTTTACTGAATCTGTTGTTTACATTCTCCTTTATCTGTTTTTATGGTTCATTTAATTTGAAAAATTACCAGCTATTGGGCTTAGTGAAAAAATGCTGCAAAATTCCTTAATTCTGACTGCCTTTAGACTTTTGAGTAGCTCAATGTAAAATTTGTCTATGTCTTTTTTTTTTCTGTTAGCAGTAAAGTATCTAATTATACACATGTTCTATTCCTGCCAAGTCTGTCACAATAAAAGCCTCCAATGCTGAGCAACATTTGAGCAAGACTTTTATTTTGAAGAGCAAGAACAGGAAATGAAGTGTTTTCAGCAACTTCAGAAAGACATCTCATAAACAGGCGAGAGACATAACTTCACATAACCTAGAAAATGAGCTATAAGGAATTTCTGAAGAGTTAAACACAGGATGAGAAAATGAAACTGAGACTTTTAATCTCTAAACTTTCTGTCAGTTGGACAGAGATGTGATAGTTTCTCTACTGGCTGACACAGAGCACTGACAGCTCCAGTAGAGCGGATAGATGATTCCTCCAGTCAGGTTTAAGCATTTTTTATTTGCCCACTCCATCCATCCCAGAGCAGATTTTATTACCTAATTTTTCATGATTTTGAAGCTTACCTTTAAAAACTTAGAGATGTTTTTCATGACTCAAATTTGGCCTGGTGGTCCATAACACAATGGCCTGTCATACAAGAAACCTAAACACAGATTTTTTTAAATCACTTTACAGGGACTTGAAAGGGAAATTAAGGAGCAGTGGTGGTTGCTTGCATCACTGTGGCTGCAGTGGTTTAATCAAAGTGTGCTAAAAGGGGCAATCAAGCACATCATGGATGAAATTTAATAGGATAAATGCACTGTTCATGGCGTTTAATCCCATCACAATTAATGCATTAATGCTGGCATACCTATTAATTATAGGACAACACTGAATATAAAGGTAAAGAGAAGAAATGACTGAGATGAATGCTTCGCCACTTTAGTTACGTCAAACAGCCTAAGGGGTCAGTGATGTTGTTTAATTTCATCACTGTATTTGTAAGAGAATAAATAACCCCAGATCTACTAAGCTATGAACACATAAGGTGCAGCCGGGTGTTAAGAGAGTGCTTGTCCTACACATGTTGCACAATTAGTCCTGAGATAATTAACAGTAGTTTGACACTCAGCCTCTTGAACATGTAATTAAAAGTCAACAGGCAGCAGTTGTACACATGCAAGCAAACAACGCCATTAAAAAGACTTGAGCACGAGGGGATGGAGTAGAAATAATGAAACCTTGGAAGTTATTGAAAGAAACAAAGCCTTCAATAAAAAAAGCCTGAACTTGAAACTACAAAAACAAAAGGCTGGTTCACACAAAGCTCAGCGAAACTCTTAAATGAGAACATGAAAGGGGCTCTCTTCTTTATAACAAGGCACACTCCTTCTCTGTTCGCTACTGAACAAAACCGGCTGATCCCGAGGCAGCAACAAGTTCCTTTATTAAGTTAAAGAGGCTGCCTGTTTGACCGTGACCTCCTGACAGAGCCTGAGCTCTTAATACAGAGCAGGCTGACCAGGTGAACCCAGGTGGATCCAGTTTTGCTTTTAACCTTAAATCCACTCGGATAATCATGTGGAGATGTGGCTAAAGTGGAAAAGACAGGATAAATAAGGATTAAGGCTACAAAGACATGGATTGTGCGCAGGTCATTATTAGGAAAAGGCTGCTGAAAATTTTGCACATCAAGATTAAGTCGTCCCATCTGGGCATTTAGCCAGCATTACAGCACCAACAATTACTGCTCTTAATAAGAGTGCAGGCCTGATTAATCCTGTGTCTTAGAAAGAAAGAAACCCACTGTTGCTGCCTCTTCACTGAGGAGTAAACACATGTATTTACTTTTTACCTCACTGGAGTTTGACTTTTACAAATGCTGTTTAGATAAATCATTGAAGAGATGATTGAGTTTTAGGGGAGATTAATCTCCCTCCTCTACAAATATGAAAGACTCATATTGCAATTTTAAAAGGGGGATAAGTACTCTGGCATTTTTATTGATAAATTGACACAGATGCTGACTGGCACCAAGGCTCAATAGAGCCTCTACTTTAAAAGGGAGACCTAGAAGTTTAACTGTGAATAGTAATGCAATGACACTGATTTAGAGTTCAACAGAACAACAAACCGAACAGCGCTGTTCAGCTATTGGTAGAAAGATAACTTGAAAGTAGTGATCTTTCTAGGAAAATGATTGAACCCAAATTAAAGTTCCATTTAAGTCTAAAGTCAAGCAAAGACATTTGGTGGACCAACTTCACACTGTTACAATGCTAAGTTTGTTAACAGAATGCAGCTATCGTTTGCAACACTAGCACTGCCGGCTTTTGATTCCCTTTGCAGATTAACGTCCACATTCCTGTGCTGAAAATGATCACTTATTGCTTTGGTTATTAGCATGTAAACTGACACAGCCTACTTAATAGCTTCATCCAGTGTTAGACTGGAATCAAACTGGTCCTGGCATTTCAACCTGAAACCTTCCAAACTGAGCTGATCAACATAAAAGACATACAATATAATCACTGCAGTAGCACATAACAAATAACACATAGGAGAAAAAAGCTAAACTATTTATCATGAGTTATCTAGTGAAAACCCTTCAAAAACCCATATCTATAAACTGCAAATGCAATCACAGTATTCACTCTAAACCTACAGGAGAGAAGCGTTCTCTCGTTTAATCAGCTATTTATAGTGATCCTTCCTTACCCCCCCACAACAGACCTAGTCTGTCTTCAGCACCATGGACAGCGCCATTTTAACGCTCATTTCAACCCAGTCTCACAAAAATGAGGGAATTTCTAACAAAATTTAATTTTTTGAGTCGTATGGATTAAATCTGAGTATTTGATGAAAATTTGTGGGACTGGGTTGTCTCAGCATGACAGGCGCTGGCTTTTGAAATGCATGGGATTTAATTTTGTGCTGAACAACTAAAAAAAAGCAGAATTTGTGTCCACAGAGACGCCTCAATACATTTTATTTCACATACAATAAAATCACTGCAGTTGCACATAACAAATTACACATGGAAGAAAAAAAGGCACAATTGTTTTACCATGAGTTATCTAGTAACCTGGCATGCCATCTGGAAAACCACTCATAGACAGTGTTTGGGAAAAGGTAGAGCCTTTGAAAAAAAAACTCAGAAGGTGATTGGATGAACATTCTGTCTGTCACATCTTTATGGGCCAATCAGAGCAACAAGACACACGACCTAGCTGCTATCAAGCTGTGCACCTACCGAGGGCACAAACTTCACAGTGAGCTGCATAACATAAACTATGGCGACCGTAGACATGTCAGTACACGACTTTTGTCATTTTTGAAAAACAACTCACTGCTGTTCTTTGTTCTTTTAACGTTGAAATGTCGTCAAGTTCTGATAAAACTGGCGCTTTAGCACCATCCACGCTAATGTCTTCTGCCATAATTGCACCAGCTTCTTGTTGCTGCTTGCATACGTCATGACTCAGGCCCAGCCTGAAAGTACTGCCCCTCAACGCTGATTGGTCCTGTCACTTTCTAACCAGGCCCAAATGGTTCACATGGGAGCTTTGCAAGATGGATTCACCAGTAAGAAACACAGAAACTGGCGAGGCTAGCGTTTAATCAGCTGTTAAAAAAAAATCCTACCTTACCCTCACTCTCTCTCTAGCAGCATTTCCATTACCCTTAGAAATGTGCAAAATCTAAATAGCGCAATAAAAAACTGGTAATGGAAACAACTGAATTTTAATAAAACCTCTGAAATGTCGCAATAAGTTTTTATGCTCTCGTGAGGAGGTTTTTCAGATGTTTCAATATAGAAATATATCACAAAAGTGCAATAGAAACACTATTTCTGGATTTACAAGTCACAGGACGTAATGTATGGTGTCACATGACCAGCTCACTCCGAGACAACATGGTGGGTACGTGTGGACAGAAGAGGAGATGATCTCTTGCGAGATGAGATTTTACAAGAATTACGAGGCTCATGCCAAAAACTCCCTTCAATGCAGCATAGACACACAATGTGATACGAATTTAAACTAACAAAACATATATATTTAGAATAAATACAACAAATGACTTACAGAAAATGCTTCACACTTTACGGCAAAAGAATGTTAAAATCAAACTTGAAATAACAATAACAACTTAAATTGTCAAACTGTTTATTATATTTTGATGGAAAAGGTTTTTTCCCTTTTTTTTGGCAAGGTTACAGAGACCAGCTGGAGGGTTTCTTAGGACCAGCAAGTGGTTTTGTCACTGCAGGTTCCTGCTAACTGCACCCTCCAGCTTTGGCTAAAAAGTTTATTGGAGATTTCTAAGGTAAGTGAACTTTTGGGACAAAATGATGCTGATTTTTGCATGCAGCACACCCCGTGAGTTTGTCACTCCAAACAGCCTGAAAACAGTCTGGTGTGGACAGAGGGCTAAAACATAAAGAAGCTGATATTAAATGTTTTTCACCTAAGAGGTGTAACGTCTCCAACTGTGGCTTCCACTAAATTCAGCTAACACATGTGCAGCAAAGCAAATTATGACATCAAATTTGTTGATTGTTGGCAGCTATGGTAACTCTCCCTGGGTGATTAACTCCAAAAGGCAAGTACACAAAACAGTGTGTTAACAGTCTGTTAAATTAGCATTTTTCCCTTAAAAAAAAAAAAAAAAAAAAAAAAGAGAAAAAGACAGTAAAATAATGAGCAATTCTGATTTGTAGCAGGGCAGCCCCTCTTAGCCTGGCACAATGTGTTTCACGCATCCATCTGGAAAACCTCCCATATACAGCATTTAGGAAAGGGCAGAGCCTTTGTAAAAAAAAAAAACTTGGTGGGTAATTGGATGCAGCATCCACGCTAATCTCTTCAGGCCATTATTGCACCAGCCTCTTGTTGCTGCTTGCTTAGGTCACAACTTTGCCGCACCCGAAAGTACTGCCCCTCGATAATGATTGGTCCTGTCACTTTCTACCCAGGCCCAAACAGTTCAGACGGGAGCTTTGCAAGATGGATTTGCCAGAAATGGGCGTATCCATCTGCTAGGTTAAGCCCCTCTGACATTCGCCCCAAATCCAGCCAGTCCATCCCCGACTTCATCCTTATTTTCTTGATCACATTATACCAAACTACACTGTTCCTCTGAGATGCTATCAGTGCTTTCCGTTAGCAGTTGTTTGCATCAGAATAAAACACTGTGGGATTGTACATAATGAGAACAACTACAGTGGCTACATGTGGTGGGCTGCTGTGTTTCAGTGTAGATAGAGTGTTTGACTGGAGGTGTTGGCCAGAAATGGTTAAAAAGTAAATAATTAGTTTAATCCCCTTAGAATTCTTGGTGAAATGAGTCCCAAACTCTTACCCTGGTACACTGAAATGAAATTGAATGCTGTGTTTGAACCATCTGGAGTACAAGCACTAACAAGGTGTCTTTAAACCCCCTTGTCTGATTTTGTATGGCCTGTTGATGACGGAAGCTGGTAGAGTTTAGCTGGAAACTCAACTGGACCAAAGCATGAAGCCTCAGATGGTTCAGGTTCAAAGATGACAACGATAGAACAGAAAATGAGGATTTTACACCTGTTTTAATGAGGAAAAGTCCAGGAGTTTCAAACTGGAGACTCCAAAAAGGATCGAGGTCGGCAGACATGTTTCTATTACATTGCTCATAAACGCCAGGAAAAAAGGCATCATTACAGCGAGGACAGTGAGTACAACAACTGCACATTTGAAATTATACAAACCCAAGTCCCTGGATCTTTATAGATGTAGTCGTGTTTTGACTGGATTTAGACTGGCTCTCTCTGATGCAGTAGGATGTTTTTGGTGTAATATTGTAATAAGGAGAGAGCTGGAGGACTTCTGTTGATGAGCTGTCACTTTGATTTTTGTTTGTTTGTTGTCTGACAAATGCACTCATTGTGTCTGCTGTGGTGGTGTGATCCTGATATGGTTTACATGGTCAGAATCCAGAGAACACTCATGAAAGGTCTCCTACGAGGCTAGGAATGAACTATAACCAGACTGCTTGACCTATAAGACTGAGGCGCTCACATAGTAACTACAAAATCACACCTGGCTATGCAGAAGAAACTACTGAAGTATTATAAAAACATTAGAAACACACAACGCTATCGTTCTGGACAGGAGTTGGAGAACAATGGACTTGCTTATATTTGTCTCTTTTTGTCCTTTTATTTGGATTTCTGTGGCAAGTAAGCTATTCATAAATGAATGCACCCAATCAGTATACTATAATTTGTTTGGGAAGTACTTTACCTATTCTTGTCCCTCCGACCTGTTGACCCCAGGCTCAGCTACATGCCATTAAAACATTATTGATGTAGTAAAGTGAAACACATCAGGCATTTGTCTGGTATCAACATGGAGGATTTTATTCTAAATTTAATCTGATATTTTAGTCTGGTTTGGCAAAACTTCCTCCCTCACTCCATCCTCTCCATGCTAAATTGATGCTTAGTGGTCTGACATACAGCAAATATAAAAGTCCTGCACATGCAATTGGTGGAATTTAGAGGTTAAAAAAGGGTGGCCATATGTCCTGATCTACCCAGGACAGTACTGTATTCAGGCTTTGTTTCCTGTGTCCTGACAAAAATCTATTACACACCAGTACAATCTCATTTTGAACTTTAATTCTAATACAAATTAGCCTCTAATACAAATTAGCCACTTTTAGCAGATTTTCTCCCTCATTATGTCAAATAATTTATACGAAAGCAAAAACTGATCATTTTTGTATAGTATTAAACCTTGTGTGGTGCTGGATTGTTTGAAAAGACACTTTTATTCAAAACAACCTGTGACCAGCAGAGGTGGGAGGCACATCCCTGGTCAGATTGACCGTTTGATTTTCTTCAGGTTGTGTGCTCTCTATGAAAGCTCACATCTCAGCGCATATGTTGGTTACATCCACATTGGATAGACTACTTTTAGATGAAAAGTCTTTATTAAGGAGTGCTTATTTGCTTATATACACTATATTGCCAAAAGTATTCACTCACCTGCGTTGACTCACATATGAACTTAAGTGCCATCCCATTCTTAATCCATAGGGTTTAATATGACGTCAGTCTACCCTTTGCAGCTATAACAGCTTCTACTCTTCTGGGAAGGCTTTCCACAAGGTTTAGGAGTGTGTTTCTGGGAATTTTTGACCATTCTTCCAGAAGCACATTTGTGAGGTCACACACTGATGTTGGACGAGAAGGCCTGGCTCTCAGTCTCCACTCTAATTCATCCCAAAGGTGTTCTAGGGGGTTGAGGTCAGGACTCTGTGCAGGCCAGTCAAGTTGATCCATACCAAACTCTCTCATCCATGTCTTTATGGACCTTGCTTTGTGCACTGGTGCACAGTCATGTTGGAACAGGAAGGGGCCATCCCCAAACTGTTCCCACAAAGTTGGGAGCATGGAATTGTCCAAAATCTCTTGGTATGCTGAAGAATTCAGAGTTCCTTTGACTGGAACTAAGGGGCCAAGCCCAGCTCCTGAAAAACAAGCCCACACCATAATCCCCCCTCCACCAAACTTTACACTTGGCACAATGCAGTCAGACAAGTACCGTTCTCCTGGCAACCGCCAAACCCAGACTGGTCCATCAGATTGCCAGATGGAGAAGCGCGATTTGTCACTCCAGAGAACGCGTCTCCACTGCTCTAGAGTCCAGTGGCGGCGTGCTTTACACCACTGCATCTGATGCTTTGTATTACACTTGGTGATCTTTGGCTTGGATGCAGCTGCTCGGCCATGGAAACCCATTCATAAAGCTCTCTGCACACTGTCCTTGAGCTAATCTGAAGGCCACATGAGGTTTGGAGGTCTGTAGCGATCGACTCTGCAGAAAGTTGGCGACCTCTGCTCACTCTGCCCCTCAGCATCCACTGACCCCACTCCTTCATTTTACATGGCCTACCACTTGGTGGCTGAGTTGCTGTCGTTCCCAATGGCTTCCATTTTGTTATAATACCACTGGCAGTTGACTGTGGAATATTTAGGAGTGAGGAAATTTCACCACTGGACTTGTTGCACAGGTGGCATCCTATCACAGTACCACGCTGGAATTCACTGAGCTCCTGAGAGCGAGCCATTCTTTCACAAATGTTTGTAGAAACAGTCTGCATGCCTAGGTGCTTGATTTTATACACCTGTGGACATGGAAGTGATTGGAACACCTGATTTCCATTATTTTGATGGCTGAGTGAATACTTTTGGCAATACAATGTATTTATGATGATTTTGTTAATGTTGTAATTGTTAAGTTAATTGGTCTGAAAACTTCCATTATCTCCTCATCTTTTCTTCATGTCATTTCCTCTCTACTACACCTCTCCTCTGTTAGTCAGTTTAAATTTAGCAGTAGCGTCTCCAGCTATCTTCTTGTCGTTCCACATTCCTCCCTATGAGCAGCTTCATTGTTATTCAGAATTCTATACTTCTTGATTTTCCTCTTCTCCTTCATTTGATGGTTATTTTTCTCCTCGTCTCTCTGATTGACATTCACCATCAGATGCCTCCTTATGCACCTCCACCTCAGGCGAAACAGTGCTACAAAAATATATAAGCTCAACCCACATATGAGTAGAGCTTCATGGTGTTTAGACCCACCCTACATTTTCTGTGATTCATTTAATCAGCTCCCATCAGATAACGTCTGTCCATCTTCATGTATGAAAAGAACGTAGTCATGTGTATGTAATTTGATTTATGGGTCTTTGAGAATCCAGAAACTATTAAGAATAAATGTTCCTTATCACACGCTGCCATGCATGTCATCCATCTCATCATCATTTGCATAAACCCTGGATCTGAGTCGCTCTCTGCCTCACAAAGGGTCTCCATGCTGAGTAGTGTGAATTTGCTGTTAAATGCCATCAGAACTCCACTGAATTATTTCCTCCAGACTCTGTAAAGTAAAATGTTTATGAAGCAACAAAGCTGTGTCTCATTTATGGATCTCATGTAAAAATGTTACCCTTTACCATCATTCTAAAAGTACGGGTCAGTACGTGTTTATTTGCGTTTCCTTAAAAGATGAAAAGCATCCCAAATAACTCATCCGTACCATCCCATTTATTTGGCACCCTTCTGTAGGAATGCCAGACTTATTCCTCCCAAAAGCGTGGTGTGCACCGACGTCACTTTCAGTGTGCTACATGGGACCCAGAGCGGCCAATCAGCAGCAAGCAATAGCACACCTAATGAGATGGATATATAGGCAGCAAACTCGCCACACATACTAACCATCACACACAGCAGGCACAACCAATTTGAAAGATACAGAACCAAAACACATTACGACACGGTCGTTACAGGGCTGCACCAGCAGGAAGGCATACATGCACCTGGACTGAAAGCACGCACAGCAACGGTCACACAGCAAACACGCACCCAGTCTGAAAGAACTGTGAGAAACGTACGCGACTTCACTGCATACAAACACAGTAAGACATGGATTCCTCTGCTGGCTAATTTATAACATTTAACTGGGAAAAATAATGAAGAAATTAAACAATTAATCTTCATGGTGCACTCTAAATGAACCTCTCCATGAGCCGTTCCTCAACATCGGCCCTTTGAAAACACTAAACGGGCAAATGAGACGACTGCAGGGACGAAGGGACGAACGCCGCGAACAGTCTGGGGAAATAAGTGGCACAAGAGAGGACATGTTCACATTTTAACCCCCTAAAAATTCTTTCATCTGGTTTTTAAATAATACTTACAGTAATGCTGGACCTCTAAATAGATTACATCATCTTTTATCCCCTCGGTTACTCAGCTGCCCCATTTCCTCAGAGTCTCAGGGGGAGCCAGTTTCAAAAGCGGTTTTGATTGGTCGCTGCGGCTGTTTCCCTCTGTGGCGCTAATTAGCAGCCTCATAGCTTCCCTCAGGTCTGTAGTGTAGTTGGTGGGACAATAGGCTTTCACAGCGAACACACAAACACACTCACGGACAAAGATGCACAACACAGGGTGATTTTTTTACCCACACTTTCTTCCATGGTGAAGTGCAGGTGTGTGCAGAGGATGACTGCACTGCTCGCTTTCATCCTGGAATTTCAACCTCAACACAACTGTCTCTTCTTCCTCTCCTTTTTTAGTGTGTGGGGTTTTTTTCCTCCCTTTGCGTGTCATCACTCCTCCCTCTGCTTTGCTTGGGGATGTAATCAGAGAAACAAAAAACAGAAGGAAAAAAACAGGAAGCCAGTCAATTCCCATTGCAAACGAAGGGAAACTGAATGTCGCAAAATAATAAATTCTTGGAAAATAAGGTCCCTCTTCACTGCACAGCCTCGCTCGCCTGTTTCACTCTACGATAGCTGCCACGGCTGCATCCTGCATCTACTTTGCCTGTCCTTATTTCCTTCTGACTAACTTTCAGCACAAAACTTTTTCCTCCTTACTCTGCTGTTTTCTTCTCTCCTCACAGTGACCACCCGAGGTATGAAAAAGGTGCTCCCAGCCAGCAAAGAGGTTGTGGGGTGTAAACAACAGCTTTAGAAATGTCTCGGCAAAAACCACAATGTCTTTAGCTTCAGGCGTAAAAATGCATCCAGTCAACTTTACTTTAGGCTGGCTTAAAACGAAGAAAAAACAGCACAACCTCCCACTTCAAAGACTAACTTGGTTCAGTCAAGATGGAGGACTCCTGATAAAGCATGATGCATGATTGTGCTTAATCGGGAATATGATTGCACCGATGCATAGAGTCCAGGTAAGACTGCATGATTTAAGTGCATTTATAGTAGTTTCAGTTGCTGCTGGCCATGAAAATCAACATCCCAACATCCCAACAGAAAGTCAATAATGTTTGATTTCTCTCTCTGTCTTCATCGATGTGCTCCATCACATCAGTGACGTTAACCAATGAGAGCGCGGGGCATTCTGTATGTGCAAAAGTCACAGATGTAAACCAACTAAATTGCAAAGTGAGAGAATGATTAATAAACAGCAACTGGAAGAGTTTGCACAGCTCTGACAGCTCAGAACCCTTTAACTTTCTTTTGGAAAATTTAGCAAATTTGCATTTACACTGTAAATTTAGCTCAGGTTCCTCCCATTTCTCTTGATCGTTGCTGAGATGTTTCTACACCTTGATTAGAGTCCACCTGTTGTAAGTTAAATTGATTGGGCATGATTTGGAAAGGCACACACCTCTCTATAGAAGGCCTCAAGGAACTGCCTGCAGAGCTCAGAGACAGGGTTGTGGCAAGGCTCAGATCCTGGGAAGACTACAAAAATGATTTTGTTGGTAAAGTTGGTCTCCATAATTCTCAAGTTTGGCAGAACCATGACTCTTCTAAGAGCTTATCACCCAGCCAAACTGAGCAATCAGGGGAGAAGGGCCTTAGCAAGAGAGGTGACCAAGACCTTGATGGTCACTCTGACTGAGCTCCAGAGATCCTGTGTGTAGCAGACCTCCATAGATCTGGGCTTTATGGCAGAGTGGATAGATGGATGCCACTCCTCAGTGCAAAATGCATGACAGCTTGCATGACTTCCACACTGAGCTTGTTGCAAACTCCAAGCAGGTTTTTTTGTTTTCTTGCAAGTCTTCCATCTAGCCACTCTGCCATGAAGCCGAGATCGCTGGAGGGCTGCAGTGATGGTTGTCCTTCTGGAACTTTGTCCCATCTCTGGAGCTCAGTCAGAGTGACCATCAGGTCACCTCTCCTACTAAGGCCCTTCTGTCGTGATTTTTCAGTTTGGCTGTGTGTGCAGCTCTTGGAAGAGTCCTGATTGCAAGAAAAACAAAAGAGGAGCATTCTCAACAATACACTTCTTAAGGTGCACAACAAAAAGGACTAACAAAGCTGAGGAATGAATGTCCTTTAGTAGTTTTATTTCTAGGTGATGCAGTGGCCACCCCAAACGGGTGTGGACCTGCAGTCTTCTTCAGTGTTGTCTGAGTAAAGGCCATTGCACAAAGGTCTAATTTTTGGAGGAAAATTTTTCACATATCCCAGATCTTACACAGAAAAAATGCCATGCACTCAGTCTGATGAGTTTATTTGTATATTCATCTCAAAAATTTGCAATACAAGGCAAACAGTAATGCTGTGAAGGTCCTCTCATTCCTTTCAAAAGAAATGTTCAGCATTAGGTCCAACCTTTCTGACAGAGCCTCAGGGTTGCTGGTTCCAGCAGCTGCCCAAAAGCTGCCCCAAAAGATGCCAGACTGTCACCACCCCAAAAAAAAATCAATATTGAGTGCTTAGTTCATTTTCTTTTTATTGCCATACAATACTACATAAAAGCACATTGACAGCCAAGGGGGGCTCCACATCATCTTTTGTTATCGAGCCCAACAGTCCCCGATGGCAGCGCTGGTTCCAGAAATGAAATTCACCATTCATACCCACCATGAACATTTTGTAAAATTTTCATCACAACATTTTTAATGTAGGAACCAAGCTAACCAGCTATATGAGATCTCCTGACTGTAAAACATTTGATTCAGCACAAAAACAAAAAAGGCAAAGGCAGAAAGAACGATATCCTACAATCTACTGTGATTCGTTTGATTTGTTGTTAGTGATAGCCTTTCAAGCTTTCAAACCATAAACTTAACCTTTTTTTTACACTTCTTTGGAGTGAATATATTTGAAATAATGCAATATGTCATAGTTTGAGCATTTATGGCTTGGTGGCATGTACCATCATAATCCAAAGTCGACAGCCTTTGTTCATGAGCTCGGTAGACATTTCCATAGAAACTGGAGACCCAACCAATCAGAGATGTTGCTGGCACCGAAAGATTGTGGGTATTGTAGCAGTTTTGGCTGAGATTGCAAATTTTTTTTTTTTCTTAAAACAAGGTTGATATCTTGAGAACTTTTGTCTTTTACAGGAGCTTATACCATCCTTTTACACTCAGGTAGCTCATGGTAAGTCTAACTTGGATGCTTCTCCATAGCCAATTAGAAGCATCCTGTTGTTCTCATTGAGCGCCCCCTGGCAGCTAAAATTCATGCACAAAAGAGGTTTTTGGTATTTACAACTTATTTACTAAAACATAGAAGGCCTCCATGAACAAAAACACGCCTTATTAATATCTATCAGTGACATTTTGCTTCAGGGCTGAGTATAAATATGAAGATGAAACCCCACTCTGACATTAAAGGCAAAAATCAATCACCGTCTGAAGCTGCGTTTCCTCTGACTCACCCTGTTGCATCACGCTCGCCTGTAAGAGAACCATGAAAATAAACTCCGAGGGACATAAATGAAGAAATGCATCCATTTAATCAATGAGTGTGTTTACATGGATTTGAAGACCCGGTTATGAACCTTAACCTAGTTTTGATCAAGGGTGGATAAATATTTCCCAAGAGTAATTCCTGATGGGGACAACAAAGTGGGCATTAAACGTTACTTAGAACTAGAGTTGAGGTAGCCTGTTCAAAATGGTTTAGTATGTCAGTTTTTTCCACTGCAAGCAACTCAACAGGAGCTCTACCAGTATTTGCATTATGCAGCATAATCATAACCTGGAGCTCTTTGGGAAGCGCTGACTTCCTTTTCTGCATGACAGTTAACCCAGCTGACATTAGCAGGTAATGTCAGTATAAAAGGATCACCCAGATCGAGTCATGCATGTACCGGAAAATCAGTCCGGAGCTTTGATATGAGGCATGATAGTAATGATTTTCTGTTGGTGAAATAGCCACAGCGTTGGCGACAATATTGAATAACAAATATACAGACAGCCACAGCACAGAGGAGATGACCTGACGCTGATCTTCAAACACTGTCTGTATTTAAAATCAGCTTCTTCACCATAGAACAAGTCCTTTATCCTATCTTCATCTTCAACAATGTTACATTTTTATAACCAAAAGGAGAAAAAATTTCCTGCTGAGGCAGCAGGAAGTTGGCAGCTGCTGGAAATGAATTAGGAAGTATATATTCCACAGAATCCTGTTTTCTTTCTGGAATTTCCAGCGAGCAAAATCAGATCTTTTTTAATCTGAAATCAGGATATGAAGTTTACATGCCCAAACAACAAAGTTGGATGTTTGGAAAAAATAATGAAAACTGGGATAATGAAGCCCATGTACAACCCAAATTCCAAAAAAGTTGGGGCGCTCAGTAAAATGTATCAAAGACAAAATGTAGTGATTTTATTTTTATTCATAATAGAACACAAAAAACATATCCAAAAGGAAACTAGGACATTTTACAATTTCATTAAAATATTAGCTCATGCTGAATTTGATGGCAGTAACACATTTCAAAATAGTACGGACGGGGTAACAAAAGGTTGGAAAAGTAAGTAGTACTATTGAAAAACAGCTGGAGGAGCATTTTGCAAGAGGACTGGGTATAAAAGGAACATTTTAGAGAGGTATAGTTTATACTGGATATCACTGCATGCGTTTAGGAACACTTCATTGTCTTTCAACACAGATGGCCTTGTCATCCATAAATGCAAGTTAAATCTGTATCATGCAAAAAAGAAGTCTTCTCTGGGCCAAAGCTCATTTGAAATGGACTGAGGCAAAATGGAAAACTGTTCTGTGGTCAGAAGAATCACAGTTTGACTCTGTATTTGGAAACCACAGATGCTGTGTCCTGCAGACTAAACAGGAGAGGGACCATCCAGCTGGTTATCAGTTCTAAGCCTGCATCTCTGATGCTGTAGGGTTGCATTCATGCCTATAGACGAATCCGAAAAAAACACTGGAAGTTGACAAGCCGCTATTACTGCGGTGGAAAAAGCCCCTTAACTAGCATACGTTTGCATGAAAGCAGTCCTTAGAATCAACATAAACTGAAGTTTGTTTGTTTTTTTTTCACAATAAAAAACAGTGCTAGGGTGATCTGGGAGAACATGTGCAGTTTTACGCTGCCATAAAAGCAGTGGAAAACCACAGCTTTTGAAGAAGAGAGAGTGTTTCGAGCACAAGCCTTTACTTCGGGAGGAGTGTCCCTGTATGACACCGTATGGACTATACAGATTCAGAGGACAGTTAATGATCTATGAAAGCAGCACATGGCTAATTGAATATTCATGAGATAAACAGGAAGTAGGAGCTGGTTAGCATGCTAAAGGCTATCCAGGCTCACAGCAGTGAAGACGTAACTGCAGTTGATGGAGGGATCAACGACAAAAGGACAGCACTAAACTATCAACGAGCAGAGGACAACACTAAACTATTACTGAACCAGAGGACCCATTTTTCTTCCTAACAGCGAGGCTACTCAAATTAAAGCATGATGGCTGGATGTTAAAGTTTAAGGTGAACAGCGGTTTCAGCTGAATTGATCAGCTTATGAGGACCAAAATCGTCACATCTCTGACGCTGTCAGCTCACTGATGGTAGTGGACACCGCAGTTCCACCGCAGTAATGGTGGCCGCTCAAGATGGCGGCGCCCACAAATCAGCCGTAGGATTGGTCTATGGTGTGGGCAGTTTACTCATCTGGAGAGGCACTATCAATGCTAAAAAAGTAGATAGAGGTTTAACAGCAACATCTGCTCCCATCCAGACAACTTCTCTGTCAGGGAAGGCCTTGACTATTTCAGCAAGACAATGCTAAACCACATACCACATCCATCACAACAGCCTGGCTTCACAGTAGAAAAGTCCAGGCACTGAAGTGGCCTCCCTGCAGTCTAGACTTTTCACCAATAGAAAACATTTAGAACATAAAAAATGCAAAATCCATCAAAGACGATCTAGGACTGCCGATCAGCTAGAATCCTACATCTGACAAGAATGAGACAACACTCCTCTCCCAGCAAAACTCCAGCAACTGGTCTCCTCACTTCCCAGATGTGTACAGACTGTTGTTAAAAGAAGACCAGATTCTACACCAGGGGTCATCAAGTATCTTTGCACAAGGGCCAGATTTAATCTCGACAGAAACTCTGGGGGCCGGACTTTCACATACATAAAAATTTTTTTGTCTGATTAAAATATTATTGTAGTAGTATTTGTATTTTCTTTCAAAACACAGAACATTTTAATTCATTCCCAGTGAGATCTATTCCTGCTATCTATAATGCAGCAGGACACAAGGAGACAGACCTGACAACAGAACTGAAAATCACAGAGAATGGGCCCTCCACAATTGTGATTTGGCACCAGTATTAACCCATTTTTGACACTTTTAACCCCTTTTTCATACTTTTGCCTCTTTCACCATATTTTTGCAAGATTTTAACCCACTTTTTAACCCACTTTTCCTGCGTGTTTTATCCCCTTTGTGCCACTGTTTTATCCATTTTTGCCACTTTTAACCTCTTTTCATTACATTTTATCAGCAATTTTTGCAACTTTAAAACAAATTTTGCCACTTTAAACCCATTTTTGACTTTTTTAACCTCTTTTTGATCATTTTTGCCCCCTTTTTGCCTCTTGAAATTTGTTATTGCAAGACTTTAAACCCTTTTGACTCACTTTTCCTGCGTGTTTTATCCCCTTGTGCCACTGTTTATCCGTTTTTGCCACTTTTCTTCTGTTCTGCCACTTTTAACCTCTTTTCATTACTTTTCTGCACTATTTTTGTCATTTGTAACCATTTTTGATACATTTTGTCCCTTTTTTCTTCTTTTACCATTTTTTTTTTGCCACATTTTAACCTCTTTTCACCACTTTTCATCACAATTTTCGTCCCTTTGTTCCACTCCACAACCAATTTTGCCACTTGTCACCCATTTTTGCTACACTCTAACCCCTGATCACCACTTTATCTGGTCATTTTGGCAACACGTATGCCAACCTAAAACCAGATCAAATGTTGAGTCATTCTAAAACTATTTCAATTTTGTTTTTGAGGATGGATTTAACAGCTGCAGACATTAAAAGCCAAAGGATACTCTTAAAACCACAACATCTTCTTCTCTGAATTTAATGATCTTTGGGGGGCCTGATGTGGCCCCCGGGCTGCCAACTGATGATCAGTGTTCTACACTATGGTAAAAATGGACCTGTCCCAACTTTTTTTGAGATGTGTTGCTGCAATCAAATTCAAAATGAGCTAATATTCTTCCTGAAATGGTTAAATGTGTCAGTGTATGTTCCATTGTCAGTAAAATATGGGATAATGACAATCATTCATTTCTTTCTTTTTTTTTTAAGGCTGCAGGTTAGGTGTGAGGGTGGGATGAGTTTAAAATTATATTTAAGAGGAGTTTAAAAGTAAGGTTGATGTGCGCGTGTTCACTACCTATTTTAAAACAACATGCCATGCTGTTTGACCATACGGATGGTTGAAGACAAAGTGGGAAAAGAGCGATCCAGAGGGGCTGACGGACAGACTTTAAGAGATGTACAGCAGGTAAAAGGTGTAATAATGAAGACATGAAGTTAAGTGAGACAGCAAAAGGGATGGAGGCGAGGAGAGGGATGTTTATTTTCCCCACGATCATGTAGCCGTCTGTCTCTCATTTAGCCCAAGGTTCTGATTAAGTCGTTTGTGTTTAAAGAGGAGGAAGCCTCTAATTCCCCTCCTTTCATCTAATTTAATTATGTGCTGACACTCTCTCTTTCTTCCTTAGAAGGATAAAAGCAGCTTAAGCTTTTATGTGGAGCTTTAATGACAGCGGCGAGGAAACTTTACTCGCTGATTGCTTAGCCTTAAGTGTGTTTAGCTTTAACACAGTGCTGTACAAAATATAGTCGTATGCATGCTTTCCAAGATGCACTAATTTGGCTCCACGCATGCACGCGGCGGCTTGTGTGCACACTTCACACAGCAAAGTTTTTTATTCATACCTTCAGATTTGGATTCAGTGAAGACGCTGGAAATTGTGTTCTTGTTAACATTCAGCTTCTCTACTGCCTTTAAGCACTTTCTCTCTGTGGTGTTTTAAAGTTGCTGGCATGGTGGATCAGAGGTTATGGTTACCTAACAGTAAAACTTGCGCTTTTCTCTGCAGAGTTTGCATGTTTTTCCATAAGCATACATGATTTCCTCCTACTGTCTAAAAACTCAGAGTGAAGTGAATTTGAAATGTAAATGACTTAAATATGTAAATGTTTCTGTTGGTTTATGTGTAAGCACAGAGACAAAAACTCATGGCAATAGAAAACAAGGATTTTGCACATTAACTTAAACCAGTGATTCTCAACCTTTTCAGCCCGTGACCCCCAAAACAAAGATGCCAGAGACCAGGGACCCCCACTGTACCTGAAGGTGTCTGAACACAGCCATGAACATTTAAGATTAGTCATGTGCAGACAAGGCTGCCTATTGGGGGTGGGGGGAGAGCCTTCTGGAGCCCAGCCAAACTGGGGGTCAATAAAATCTCTTTACACCACTTTTCCAGCCATTTTTTGTCCCTTTGTGCCACCCCACAACCCATTTTGCTGCTATCTAACCCCTATTCACCTCTTTTTCTGGTCATTTTTGCAACATTTCCACCAATCTTATACTATTTTTTGAAATATACTGTAAACAAATTCCTTATTGACAAGTGAAGTACCTCAGTGTTCAGCTGAAATGTTTTAAAAAGTGTTCACCACTCTAAACACAATAAACATCAATAACTGAGGTTTTTTTTTTCTTTCTTTTCTTTTTGCACAAATGTGTTCCCCCAAATCTTTGGGACCAAATGATTCAAAAATAATAATTCTAAGACAAGAAATCTTCAAAATCTTCACATTTTTACAAATAAAAATCCTTGTGCTATTGGGAATTTGAGTCATTATTTAAAATGCAGTGACTCTCAGGGACAGATAACAGCCTCCTTCTCTCTATATGAGTCATTCGGGTTCTCTTCTTCAGTTTCTTAGTCTGTGCATATGCACTGTTCAGCAAAGCATGACATGACGAGGAAATAGCCTCCTATTGGTTGTCACAGCCCAGCCACAATGCTTTCTGGGATATTATCAGGCAATATGGCGGCGGGCTAAATGGCTAACTGCAGGAACAATCGAAAAATAGATTATAAATCGATAAAAAGGCGTCCAATATTGGACTTACTTGTGTGGATTTAATCTTTAAAGAAGACAGAAAGGTAGCCAATTTGTAGGCTTGCTAGAAAATGTTCTGTAACCCACAATTTCTACATAGGACGACTGCGCTGAGCACCAAAGCACTGCAGGTTTGGTCCGACCGAAGGCGAGCGACCTCGCCCAATGGAAATGAGTCTAGAGCGCTGGGCCGCGGCACACGCAGCCCTGATCAGCAGGAAGAGATCATGGGAGAACTGTGAGGTCACGCAGGAATAGTATGTCAGCAGCTGACTATTTTACCTTTGGGGCTTAATTTATCATCCTTTCTGGTATAAGTCCATGATATTGATGCGTCCACCATTGGGTGAGTAGATTAAGTTAAAAGGTTAATGTTTTCTTAAAGGATCTGTGGTTTTATGTAAAGTTCTTTGGCTAAATGTCCCTAAAAGGTAACTTTTCCTCATTAATGTTGCCGTTGTAGCTCTGTGACCCACTGACCTCTCAGTGACCCTTTGCTCTTGCTGCAGGATGAGACGTAATGTTGATATCGTGATGATTTACGATCAGGGATCTGTGCATTGTGTTGTATATTGAAAGGACTAGATATTCTACACTTGTGACTTCGTCTTCTGGAGCTTTCTGATCGACGGGTGTTGACATGGTTTGGCAGCGAAATGAAATAGACCTGAACGAAGCGGAGTGAAGTGTCTGTCCAGGCACATGCCACTGCCGGTCTGGAGCACCGGCTGTGACAATAATCTGACAGACAGGAGAGTGAGCGATGTGCTCCGCAGTACAATTCGCCGGCGGTTTGCAGCTGTATGTGGAAATTGGAGGGGAGAGCTACGAAAGTGTCAAAGGTGGCATTTGAACGGGACAGCAGAGAGCTTTCAGAGCAAAGAAAAAGTGTGTACCTACGGGTTACGATTCAAAAGTAATTCAACTTTGAATAAAACATGTCTGTTCTTGTCGTATACAACAATAATGTCCTCATAATTAAAAGCTTGCGATATAAAATTCATCATAACTTTGACTCAGCAACACTCAAGAAGAAGATGAAAAAAATGCATTTTGTGAAGCCTGAAGGGTCAATAACCCCCCCCCCCCCCCATATAAGGAGTTGTGTATAATCTCCACAGCTGTTTAACTAGTTGCTGGCTGTTGCATGGATCCGTCCCTCGTGAGCTCCAAGGGTTAACTTGCTGAGTGAGGAGGCTGAAGTACTGGGAATACATGACTACTGGGCCAAAACAAAAATCCAGGCATGCTTGGATACTGCCATCAAATCTGTGTCTGTGAACAGTGAGAGCATGGAGGTTGTAGAGCAGATCACCGACCCTGGTGGCGTAATCCACAGATTCTCTGACTGTGAGGCTGGCATCAACTGCAGACTTGGACTCACACATGAGGCGATGGGTTCACTGAGCAAGACAGTGTGGCGTTCCTGAGCATGCAAACAAAGGTCTTTGGGTCCTCCCAGTTTTACTGTACTCACTGTGAGGTGTTTACAAATTTTGGGTATCATTGGAAAGACAGTGTGTCTAATGCTGATGTGCTCAGTTGCTTGATACAGGAACGGTAGGTGTGCTTTAAGGCACTCAGTTACAGCGGCAATTCTGCCGTCTTAGTGAATGATGTTACAGTAGTCATGTGTCTCCAAACAGTTAAATGAACACCGACTTCCTTTTCCCACATATTCCCACTGAGTTTTGTTAAGACTCCAAGCCTGTCCACTCCTCCCAGAAATAATCATCCCATCCCTATCAAAAAGGATGATTCCAGACATTCATCACACTGGTGCGGAGCATCGACTTAGCAGCTCTCAGCATGAAGTGTCAGCTGTACACGCAGTGGTCCACGGGCGGGGCCTCCTCGCCAAATCAGCAGAAATATCTTTAATTAGGACGAGAGGTTTGGGTGTTGTCACACAGACGAACAAACAGGCCATTAATCACCTCATGGCTCGTCTCATACACACATTTCTCAGAGGCAGACGAGGTGTCTGCGAGGACAAAGAACAACAGTCAGAAAGACAACGAGAGCAGCGTGAGAGAAACCTTGATAAAGACAACTAATGTTAGAAAACAGAGCCACAGAGGCCACGGACAAGAGATTGATAATGAGACGGACAACAAAAGGCCAAGCGTTAGAATGATGAAGAGGAGAGGAGGAGAGAGGGAGGACGAGAGGAGAATACTGAAGAAAGGGATGAGGAGAACAGAGAAGTTGGCATGCAGCATTAATTTAAGACGATAATTTAGCTGGGTATTTAAAAATAGTCATAGTAACCTTTCATTATAATCATGATAAAAAATCAGCTGTTTAATGTGCATGTAATTATAAAAAAACACCAAATTCTGCCCACTGTGTCTGTGCAGCACACTAAAGCAAATCCCTTTCTAGTCATTCTTTGCAATCCTATGGCACAGTCTCCTTGGTGTCACCCCCAAAATCCACATACTACTTCTACACCGTGTTCCAGGTTGGCAGCGCTTTGCTGCACCTGTTCTTACTGACATCAATACATCAATAACAATATTCAATAAAATGAACAGACAGACCGTTGGTGAAAGGATGAGGGCTGTAGTTTTGCTTAAAGACCAGCCGACTCACTGACAAAGACAAAAAGCCTGGATATACGGCGGCAAAGTCAGCTCCCAGACGGAGCCGAGACTCAGGGCTGATTAATCTCTACATTTGGTGATAACAAGGAAAAATGATTAAATTCATGGCATTTGATATTTATATTTTATCAAAGAGCTTTTTTACTTTTTATGTAAAGTATATAAATTTGTTTTTTTTATGTTGTTATTTCATGTTTTTTAAAGATTTATTTTAGGGTTTGTTGCCTTTATTTGGAGAGGACAGGATGGTGGAGGGTGTAGGGAATCATGGAGAGAAAGTCAGGAATACTAAGACTATGAATCACCAACAGTAACAGGTGTGTGGTGTTTTATTTCGTACTTGTGACTCTTATTTTTGTAACTTTCGGTTTCCTGCTTCCAGAATTGTTGGTGCTGGCTGCTAACTTCACTTTGCTTTCCCTGAGGCCTTCCCCTCCCCCCTGGTGCTGAGGAGAAGATCACACCTGCAGCGAGTTAATCATCAGCGCTAACTACTTGAGACCTGCTGGAGCTCTCCTCAGCGCCTGAGTTTTGACTAACCTTACCAGTGGTAACTTCAGCTCCAGGCTCACACTCTCACGAGTAACTCTTTGAGAATTTCCAGTGCTTTATTTGTGATTTGCTTCTAACGTGTCTCTCCTTCCCTTCCAGTGCCTCACTCACTGCTCCACTGCAGCTCAGCCACAGCACTCTCTCCTCGTTGCCCTCACTACCCCTGGACCCATGGATTCCCCTTTTCCCCAGCACTATTTGTACAATAAACCTGTTAAACTGCTCCTCCGTCTCTGCATTCTGGGTTCAAACCACCACATCACACAACAAGGTGTACTGACCACAAAATCATCTTTTTCAAATGATGAGTCTACTGGGGAAATAGCATTTCACTTTTCTGATTTTATTTAAGGAGATGTATTGTTTAATAGTGTGTCTTCCCAACACACACTCTGTAATTTTCCATGTCCATGTTGACAATGATCATTTTGTTTTTAATAAAAGTGACAGTGGGATATTTGATCCATGTGGATTTGACTTAGAGGTGACTGATTTTGTTATTTCTATGTAGATTAAAAATATTCATATATAAATCATGTATTGCCATTCAGCTAAATTACTACTAAGAAATGATTTTTGCTCCATATCAAGGTTGTTATAGTTAACTAAAACTAACTAAAAACTAAGCTTTACCAAAAAAACGGCAACTTACTAAATCTGCATAGTGTGCTCACAAAACTAACTAAAACTAGAAAAGCACTCAGAGAGCGCAGACCTCCGCCATTAGCCCTATCTCCCAATAGTGAAGAATCCTTTAAAAAATTCCTGGATCCAGGATCACTCCCAAAATCTAATTCGCCTATTACTCCCTCCCCGGTGTAGTGGAGACACGGTGAGGCAAAACATTGGCTTCGCTATGGGTGGACTGTCATGGTGGAGGCATTGCCTGCTGGTACCAACAGATGCACTGACAGTCTCACCCATGGTCTTACTGGATGACTGGAAGTCATGGCAGAGGGTGAATATTCCTCTATTCCTCCCAGCATTGTTAGTATTGTCACTACAATTCGCTGTCTTTCTCTCTGTTATGCTCCGACTCGTCTCCTCAACCAGGTGTGCATCTTTCAAACTCTATAAACTCCAAAACTTTGAATGGAAACACACCCAAAAATGCTGCTGGGATTGAAGTTACTCATGTCCGCCATCTCCTGGTGTAAAGTGGTAACAGTGCAGAACTCGGCCATTAGCCCTATCTCCCAATAGTAAAGAATCCTTTAAAAAATTCCTGGATCCAGATGGTGATCCCAATCACTCCCAAAATCTAATCAGTTCTTCCTTATGCCATTTCTGACATTTCCTGAAAATTTCATCAATATCCGTCCATAAGTTTTTGAGTTTTGTTGCTAACAAACTAACTAACTAACAAACCCACCTGATCACATTACCGCCATAACCTTGGCAGAGGTAATAAAATAAAAATGGAGACAAAATATCCTCTTAGTCTTTGACACAACCAGACTGGCCGGCACCCAATTCTAGGGAGTGTAAAATTGCCTGATCTGATTGGTTAAGACTTCACACAGTGGTAGTTTTATGTCTGAAGTTGTATTAAAACATCATTATTAAATAAATAAACAATAAGTGAAGAGTAGCCTGTTTTAATATGTTTTTTAAAATGTATGACGCTCACTCAGCCCTGACATCTATTTGTAAAAAAATAAAATTAATACAAACGAAACTAAAACGAAGCATTTTTGCAAAATAAAAACTAAAATAAACAAACCAGCAGTCAAAATGAATTAAAAATAACTGAAAACACACACAGAAAGTGAAAACGAAATAAAAATAAAAACTAATGAAAAATCCCAAACTATTATAACCTTGCTCCATGTCTGAGACATGTTTCTCCAGATTCATAATGTGTAGCTATAAAACATTGTGTTAGGTCTAAAATAGGATTATATGTTGGTAAAACAAGTTTTAACTATGAGAGAAGTTAAAAGCAGAGCCTGAAGCATCAAATATGCCTCTTTTTCATTGCAGCATTGCTGCCGAGAGGATTAATTTTATACAAGGACCACTGAGTTTGCAGCAGTAAAACAACAGCAGGTAATAGCAGCCGTAATTATTTCTGGGTCTGCATCGTCCTAATGGGATTTGTATGTAAATAAACAACAGTGTATTAACATAGAATTTTCTGTGTGGCTAAAACTTGGGGTAATTCAGTCTACACAAACTTCTTCAGCATCATTTTTCTCTTTTACCATCCATCCAATGAATATTTAACTCCAGCCCATGTTGCTTTTCTGTCTGAAGTCTGAAGACGGCAAAACGCCCTCCTGAAAAGTGCATATTTTTATAATTGAACCAAAGAAACCTCAGAGCCCCGAGGAGAGGGACTGGAAGCCTAATGGGACCTGAACAAGAGCTGCCTAACGAGGAGCTCTAACAGGTGTTTCTCATTAGGGCCGCAAAAAAACTCATCGAGAGCAGAGAGAGGGAGGGAGAGCAGAGCGAGGGAGAGAAGGGGAGAGGAGAGAGGCAAACGATGAGCTGATATATTCCCGTGTTATTCATTAGTGTCTTACAGGCTGCTGATATTAATGATTCACTGTCCATAAGACTCCTCATTCCCTCTGCACACATGCAGAAAACAAGAAACACTACATCACTCTCTCTCTGGCCTTCTGTGCTCTTTCAGCTGAGAAACAGATTTGTCTTTTAATCTTGACTGCCTCGGCTTTTAAGGGTTTTTTCCCCCCTCTTTTTTAAAATTTTCTTTCACTTCTTAATGTTCTCCTGCCATCTGTTTGTCCACTGCAGGTGTGGGTTGAAGACAGAACAGATGGAATCGATGAAACTGCAAACAAAGTGTTACAGTTTGATTTTCATCAAAGCTGAGAGCAACTAAGAGCACATAGGCTAACCGGTAATTTCCACAGAGTCTGTGCCCGTGCCGTGGTGCTGCTCCGATTGATGGTGTGCGCTCTTGCCCACTGGATCTGCCTCTAAAGAGCAGCTCAGCCCAGAGCAGCTGGAGAGGAGAGATTGCAAGATCACAAGAGAACTACAAGTTCATGTGGGATTTGTGAGATCACACGAAAAAACAATCAAGTACGAAGTACGAACCACATGTAAACAGCAGGTCACTTTGCCTTTCTGCAGCTTATATGCTGTTCTCTTTGATGTGTTTTTTTTTCAGCTTCTACATTGGTCAGGAGAGCAGCCCTCCCTAAACCTGAGTTTGCTAAAGCCCAGGTGAATTCTGGATATCATCTGGGCCCACCAGAACCCTTATGCAACCATAACACGTGGTACAGCACGTCTGCAATGAGGCAGATTCATCTTGCAAACTCCAATCTAGGGTCTGAAAACAGACCTGACCAATCAGCATCAGTTAAGGAGAATCAAATGGTAGCTATGGGCGGAGTCCAGTGTAGCAATTAGCTTAGATGTAGCTGCAGTTTTGTCAAAATTGGACTACATTTCTTTAGAAGAGCAAAGAACAACACTGTGAACTTTTCTTGGTAGAAAAGATATCTTTGCTCATGTCCTTACTGATCTTGGCATAAGTTTGCAGTAGTTACAGACATTTTTTGGCTCTACTGTAGACCAGCTGTTCTCAAATGGTGTGTTTGTGAAGAGTTTTTCCTCTATTAGCAGTTATAAATCCAACAAACCTATTAGTAAGACTATAGGAATTATGGCAATGGGCGAATCTGCCAAAATGTTGAAGTATCCCTTTAACCCTTTCTACATGTCATCACTACTGTTTCATAGCTGTTGTGCGTTTACATAGATTTTAGAAAAACTCTAAATAGCAGGTTGGGAGATGAGGATGCCCTCTGAACCCCGCAGCCCCTCCCTCCCTTCTCCTGCAGCTGCTGTGAGCACACAGACACCATCAGCAGACTCTAGTTTTATCAGTTATTAAAAGTGCACTGCTCTCTGTCAGTAATTCAAGTAAGAAAATTCCTCAAATTTACACCCGAAGTGGAAGGATATACCATAATATTGTGTTTACAGTACACTTTAATGTGTTAAAAAATTAAAGTGACCTTTGGGAATTATATAAACTAAATAATTTTTTAAAACATTATATAAAAAATAGGAATTACATTAAAAAGTATTACATTTAACACGGTGGGAGTTACATTAACACTGGTGACTGTTTTTGATCAAATATGATGACCAGGAGAGAACAGGCGAGCTTCTAATCCTTAGTTGTGCTTCACGGTTGGAGTCATGAGAATCAGAGCTTTCTGCTGGTCTATTCTTTCAGACACACATACGGGTATTCAGGGGCGGGGTCTTTTGCTGGAGACACAAATGTACAGAAGAATACGTGCATACAAAAAGAGCAGGTAATTCTATG